>NW_024718828.1:67500-310000 GCF_018991925.1 Homarus americanus
AGAGAGGATGGGGGAAATCGAATAGAAAGGGGAGAGAAAGCGACATGAAGGGGGCGTGTAGAGGGAGGAGGTGTGGGGGTCGGGTGGGGTAGGAGGATGGGTCATGTAGTGTGTGTGTGGGGGAGGCGGGAGGAGGTGGGTGGGGGTGGGAATGGTGGTCGTGTCACAATACAATACGATAGAGTGTGTGTTGTGCAGGGGAGCTGGTTCCCCTGTGATTTATTTACTGTAGATGGGAGAGGTATGGAGTGGGGAGGAAGGAAGGAAGGAAGGGATGGAGGAGCAGTAAGGGAAGGTAGGAGGGACGGGGTTGAAGAGGATATGGGAAGGAGAGGAAGTTGGGCCACAGACAGACAGACAGACAGGTAAATAAATAGACGGGGAAATGAATGAACGACAGACAAACAAACAAACAAAGAGAGACAGAAAGACGATCAGGTATTGAGTTGGAACTAAAACAAGTTGTTAAACAGCCGCGTATATGGTGTGTGTGTGTGTGTGTGTGTGTGTGTGTGTGTGTGTGTGTGTGTGTGTGTGTGTGTGTGTGTGTGTGTGTGTGTGTGTGTGTGTGTGTGTGTGTGTGTGTGTGTGTGTGTGTGTGTGTGTGTGTGTGTGTGTGTGTGTGTGTGTGTGTGTGTGTGTGTGTGTGTGTGTGTGTGAGCATGGAATAAAACTAGAACCTTCGACAGTCACTAGAGAATGCAATTTTTCTCCTCCCCTTTATTTGTGACCTCTGACCCCTGCAACATCAACAAAACAACATTCTAAATCTGTCTACGTCCTTTAGTTGGCGCTATCAAATCTTTTTCCCATAGTCCTGTCTAGATTGACTAACATGGTAACTAAATGGCGGGTGAAAAACATTCGAATTGCATCTTTATAAAGTAAGAAGTATGTCGAGATTCACTCATTTTTGATGTGTGTGTGTGTGTGTGTGTTTACTAAGACACCGATACTTCTTCGTCGCTCTTGTAAAACAAAAGCATAGCCTGTGTGGGTTTTGCAGGCCACATTCAACAAAAGTGTGGCCTAAATGGGTTTTGCAGGCCATATTCTACAATAGAGTGGCCTCAATGGGTTTTGCAGGCCACATTCAACAAAAGTGTGGCCGAAATGGGTTTTGCAGGCCACATTCAACAAAAGAAGCCAACAAAAGCGTGGGCTGGGTGGCTTTTGTCATCAGCGAGAAGGGCGTAATCCCATGACTGGCCAAAGCCTCCTCCATTATGGCAACATGACCCCACTTTTAAGATTATTTCTGATACACACACACACACACACACACACACACACACACACACACACACACACACACTTACTCCGCACAGCTTAGACAAGGGGAGGAGGAGGTGAGGTGAGAGGGAGGGGGTGAGAGAATTGAGAGAAGAAAGAGTGAATAATTATTGGATTACTACTGACACTGACAGGGCCATGACATAATTTATTTTGATAATGTTCAATGGACAGAAATAACAATATAGAGGGTAAGGCATTTACACTCGTTTTAGCTAAGAAAAATGAAAACTTGGGAAAGCGGAACATTTATAAATAATTTCCTGGTTAATAATAATCCATTCGATGTTGTCCAAAAATATTATAGTTCTCCCCCATGACCATAAGTTTTTTGTCGTGTCATCAAGTATGGCAGCCGTAGTGACCGCAATGTTCAACACGGCTCGAATTTCGTAACTTGCGTGATGTGTGGTCAGTGAGGCCGTGTACTGTACTTGCTTATTTTACTTTTATTTTTCTCGGCGGTAAAAACTGACAGGTGTGTTGTGCTGTCCGATATGTTTGTCTGTCTGTCACGTTGATAGATTGTTGTGTGACTGCCAAACGCTGTGAGCCACTGATTTTAAATTTTCGTTTTTGATTCCTGTGAGTTGTTGTTAGTGTTGACTGTAGTTGGGATTTGTGAGAAATAAAAGTGAGAATAACTAGAAATAAGATTAAAACAGGATAGTCTTTAGTCACAAATTGAACACTAAACATTGTGGTTACTCACTGTGTGTGTGTGTGTGCGTGTGTGCGTGCGTGCGTCGTCTGTCTGTCTACATATCGATAAGTTTTTTGCTTATATAACATTCTACAATTGCTTAAGATGTTATCAGGTAATAAAGGAACACACACACACACACACACACACACACACACACAGACACACACACACACACACACACACACACACACACACACACACACACACACACACAGACACACACACACAGACACACACACACACACACAGACACACACACACACACACACACACACACACACACACACACACACACACACACACACACACACACACACACACACACACACACAGACACACACACACAGTCACACACACACACACACACACACACACACACACACACAGTCACACACACAGACACACACACACACACACACACACACACACACACACACACACACACACACACACACACACACACACACACACACACACACACACACATACAAGTTATGGACCAATAAAAAAAAAGTCCTCTGAACACCTTGACAGGAAATAATATTAAAGCATCACATTTATTTATTACGCTAAGTACGAAAAGTTCAAACCTTTATCGTAATATTATTTTAAAATATATTTGAAGAGTAAATCACCGGGCTTGGTATGCAAATGCTCACCTGGGAGTTGTTTTGCAATTGTCAGTCGTATAATCTGTAATATTACTTAATTGTATAATGGTTACCTGCACACAAGCCTATGACACTGGCCGATGGAAATTTTTATACATTAGTCTCCGGTGTAACAACCAGCGTCGAATTAAAAACAGAAAACGAATATGACAAACCCCACGAGACAGTATTACTAATTAACAAAAGCACTTGGGCAATTAGTACCTAAATTATATGTCATTATATAATCACAAGCAGTTATACACCTTATACTAAAGACGTCACCATGACAACCAAACAGGACCACATTAACTATTTATATATAATCATCTATATGAACAATATTGCATGATGTAATTACGGGATTTTAAGAGAACACTTTGTGATGTGTCTGACCATCTGGTCGAGGTCGAACAAGATGATAGTCGATAGAGATTTACTAAGCAAAATTTAATCGATGTTGATAATGATAAGGTTATCTTCAAACGATAATAATGGTGGACTCAGACGACCTTATTTACACGACGATGATTTGGTCTCAAGATGGCGATCGTCTCCTTATTGAATGACTCTGACTAAAATCTGTGACAGTAATATCCAAGCGTTTAATATATTCACCTAAGTTAATTGATACTATTATCCTCAAGGTTTATCAACTTACGTCATATATAAGTATCAAATTCCATGATATACGATACTATAAACTTGCTTTTAACTAAACGCTTCATCAAGTCTCTAATCTTAAACATATCTAACCACTTATATGTAATTCTATAATAGCCAAAGCTTCCAAGATATAGAATTATCTCAAATAATTAAGGTCAAATCTTATTACACGTTTAATTTCTTTAAATATATATAATTAGATATAAATTTAATATCTTATATGATCAAATTTAAAGTATATTTATTCCTCAAGTGATTCTGAAACTAAAAAAAAAGGCATATAAATTAAATCCGTCAAAACCAGTCATAAAAATAAAAAATTTCAGTCATACATAAAAGGAAATATTGATCAGCTCTTCAAACATGTATAGTCAAGATCAAAGTCTTCCTTGAGACAGGTGTAAGAACCTCTCAAGTCTTGCTGTCAACACTTACTCGTCTCACCCTAGTTGAAGCAGAGGGGAGCCTGGTGGTTTGTTTACATAGTGACGTCATGCTTATACTGCTTGTTGATTGGATTGGATTTTTATGAGAGGGGGATGATGTTACGTAGATATAAAGTGGGAGATAAAGAGATGCTATGTAGAGACAGAAACGGTGATAAACGGGAGGGATGAGGGGAGAAGTGATAAAGAGGAGAGACAGAGTAATAGCAAGAGGAAAAGTAAGAGAACGAGAATGAGAGGAGAACGCTGGATAATATTACCTGTACAGTGTGTGGAAAGAGAGGAAGCAAGAAGTGGTAAGGTGCACTATTAACTAGCTGAGTTAACCACCAAACAGTGAATAGATAGTAATTTAATACCTAATGTAACATAACATAAACAAAATACAAGTATAACATAGCATAACATGATATAACAGCATAATAACATAGCAACAACCTAACCTAACCACCTCAGGTAACGTTAGGGTGTTTAATGCATAACACCAAGTGCTCGAGGACAAATTGGTCAGACCGTGATAGTAAATTACTTTGACATATACAGGTAAACACTGATTAAAATGTGTGCAAATGATACACAAAATCACAAAGAATTAATTAACACCGAGGGAATTAATGGGATATTACTGCACCGAGAGTATTTACCTGATGGCTGGAATACAGAGGCCCTATGGGAATGATTTTGTGAAATGTTATAGTTTAAGAGAGATGGACTAACATGGCGAATACAGATTATTGTGGTATATTTCTTTACGTTGAGGCAAGTGGATCTATAGCTCAGACTGTCAACACACCTCTATTGGATACTTAATTACTGAGGTATGTTGAGGAGTCGTGAGGAAATAGTTTCATTGGGTTTGTTTTGTATTGTTCGGGGACATGGCTCCTTGTCCTCCCTGGTAGTGGTGTTGTTGGTGGAGATGATGGGAGTAGTGGTGATGTTGGTGGGAGAGGTGATGATGGAGGTGGTGGTAGTGATGGTGATGATGGTGGTGGAGGTTATAGTGGTGGTATGTTGTCTCTCAGTACAGGTGAAGCTCAGAATCATCGTGTAGGTGGACGGACTGAGAGGTAAAAAACACGACTCACCTTAATTAAGCCAGTGAAGTGTTTTATTCCCAGTCGCGAGTTGTCATGACATTTGAAATTTCTGCTACATTTTGTTATTTACGTTTTTCATTATGAAGTATTCTCATTTTCTCACTATCGACTTGGAAAAATATTCACGTCGGGAGGAAAGTTAATGATATGTTAAATAAAAAGTATTCACCCACTTGTTGTTGTAATGTATAAATTTTAGCATCAAATATTAAATAGTCTACATAGTTTACTCACAAAAAAGTTGTTAGAATTAAATAAGGAGGATGTGCGTTAGGATTCTCCAAAGAAGCAGATATTTTGAAGTGGATATAATTGGTATTATTGATTTTATGCCCGCGGCGGCGTTCTGAAACAATTTTAATATAAAGAAATCTGCAAATATATATATATATATATATATATATATATATATATATATATATATATATATATATATATATATATATATATATATATATATATATATATATATATATATATATATATATATATATATATATATAGTGATTTATGTGAGAATGAACTGTTATGAATCGCTATCCGTTTCTTTACACTTTGTTGCTGATGTAAATTTGTTCTCCTCTGGACTTAAGAGCTGAGCCAGTGCAGACATTTTCTGAACCGATCAAAACGGGATCAGGAAAATGCGCCTCGTGCCGCCTAATATGATCCTGCCCGGCCACCAACAGGGCGATTCTTACTGTATATGAGGACAACTGGACTCGAGTCAGTCTCTCTCTCTCTCTTATGCTCTTTCACTTTTTCTTAAACACTCATGGGCGCTATTATCATAAAACCTAATAGAGAAGGCATAATATATCATTTGATCAGTGAGAGTGTACGGGTAGTAATATAAACATGGACGTCCACCCTCTGACTGTCTCCGCCAAGGTTCTGTATATTTTCGTAAACTGTCCACAAAAAATAACAACACCATGAAATGTATACATGAGAGTCCGATGTTCTGGTAATGTTTTTTTCTCTGGCGGACTACAACTTACATGACCGCAGATTAACTCTTTGGGATCTCAGATGAATCAATTACTGAGTGACTCGTGTGAAGACAGATAAAAAATGCAATTGCACACGTAAGATAAAAATATCTAACTAATGCAAATAAACTTCAGAAGGTGAAAGTCAAAAGTGCTTTTAGCAATTATCACATATCTTTAATTTACTGTGAAAATTAACGACTGTCTTTGTCTCTCTAGTGTGAGGGTTCTATCAGCTAGTGATTTTTTGTTTATTCTTAACAGGTAATTAATACACAGGTTAATGAATAATCCTGATCAATCATGAGAGATGCTCTGAGGAACTCTGTCTACCTGGGTGATTAAAGAGACTCCAGCAGGAGTTGAGAGGGTTGATAAACATAATGAAGTTGGTGATAAAATCATCCCTAACGCCGCTTATATTGGCTATGAATACCACCCGGGACGATAGCAGTACTCGCGTTAGGGGAAGTGTGTTGCAGCAGACAGCCGAGAGTAACAATACTTCTCTTACTGTTTCAGCTGACGTGAGGATAACCTGAGCAGTAAGATGCACGGAAGATCAAATATAAATCGTTCTTAGTTATATTTTTTTATTGAACGTTATAAAAATGAAGGGTATTAACGTAATATATGTGAAAATGTTCGTAAAGAAATTATTGAAATAGTCTCGTTTCTTAAAAAAAGTCTGTGTTTGTTTTATGAATGTAAACGAAAACTGAAGAACAAAACGTAAGTTATATAAAAAATAACGTAAAGATAAAGTACAGTATAAAAGGAACTGATGTTAATCATTTCTTAAAGAATTTATATCAGGTCACGTAATTTTTTTACGAAAGTTAAGATAATAGACAAGTGAACGATAACACACGAAGTGAATGAACATAACCCGATAAAAGATGAAAATAATAAAAAAATTACTAAAATAATTTGTCAATTTTCTCTACGCTGTCGTATCGTTATTCTCACGAAAAGAAAAGAAAGTTAAAGAGATAAAAGACGAAGAAGAAAAAGAAGAACGAATGAAAAAAATATATGATAACAAAAATGTCTATAATTAGTTAAGCTCATTACTCAAGGGCCAGCGCCTGCATGGTCGGCCAAGCACAGAGCGGCCGCAGATAAACTATAAAAGGACTGGGTGATTACATGACAGCAAATCTCAGGGGGTGAAGACTTGACTGGAAGCTTACAATACGTAATCTAATGCTTGGCCGATTCTGGTGGGGGAAAAAATATCTGTACACGTGGGGTAAGGATTGAGTGTTTCTTCAAGGATGTATTTGATGGATTAGGGCTATTGTTTTATGGGGATTTAAGGGTTAGTTTTAATTTGTGTCGTTAAAGGGGTAAGGATTTTTTCTCTCTATTTTTCTCTCTCTCTCTCTGTCTATCTCAAGCCAGCATCGTCCAGCTAAGCATTCCCCTTTACACTGACAGCCCGTCTTATCTTCTCCGAGTAAAAAAAAAAATGGAACTTTATTTCTTCAAGCCAAAAATCGAACCTAGCCACCCTCCCTTCCCCCCAGCAATACTACCTCAATATCTAGCTCAACCTCTCCCTCCCACATCAAAAATATAAGAACAAGCCCCTTTCTCCTTCATCAAGACTCAAAGACCAACCTTCCTTCCCACACCAAGAATTTCTAAGACCAACTTCCCCAGGACCCATTAAGACTCGACGCTACTTCCTCCAGTTTCGGGTTGCGATGAAGAGATTTACGTCTATACAACTTTCCCCAGGAGAGCATTTAGAGGGAACAAAGGGAGGTGCAGGAGTACAGACAGCTTATCTTTTACCAGTGGCTCCAAAGGCCTTCACGTTTTACAGAAGGTTTCTTTCTTCTGAATACTGGATGCTGGAAAGACCTAGTTACGATACTGGGAAAGACGTAGTTACGATACTAGAGAGACGTTATTAGGATGGAGGTGAGACGAAACTACGATGGTGGTGAGGCTTAGGTAGGATGTTGAAGAGACGTGGTTAGGATGCTGGAAACGTAGATGAGATGCTGGAGATTCGTAGGATGGATGCTGAAGAAACGTACAGTAGTTAAAAAGCTGGAGTTAGAGATGGGAGGTGAGGGAGATTACCTGGGTTCCGGGAGTGACCTAGGACACACATACAATCAAGGGAATTGCTACAATGTAAACACCTTCGCCTAACCTACACTGTAACCCTGACTTTTCTTAATTTCCTTGATGTGGTCTGAGATCCTGAACCCCCCAATCATCAGTCTAGAGTGACGGAAGACTGTCTAATCTGTGAGGTTAAATCACACACCTAACAGACAGACACATAGAAAGACAGACAGGTTGAAAGATAGACACGTCGATATTTTCTAACTTAAAGATGAGATAATGATTTAAGATATACTAAGTGAATGAGAGTTGATCATCGTCTTGTTCCCGTTGTCTTGAGGAGAATCGGCGGCTTGTGTATGTTTCAGTGTTACTCGTGGGGGATATTTAGAGGTTAGGTTAGGTTAGGTTAGGTTAGGTTAGGTTAGGTTATGTGTGATGGGGAAGGATGCTTTTATTTATCTCTCTCTCTCTCTCTCTCTCTCTCTCTCTCTCTCTCTCTCTCTCTCTCTCTCTCTATCTTTTCATCTCCACTTTTCGTTTGGTATTCTCTTTCTACCTGTTTATCACTTTGCTTCTTGTCTCTCCCCTTTCCTCCTATTCTCTCATGCCCTTATCGTCGTCTTCTCGTTCTCCCTCATCTTTATCATCATCATCTCATCCTTCTCTCACATCTTCGTCACATCCTCTTTTCTATATCTCCCTGAATTCCACCACGTCCTACCTATTATCTCCCAACATCTCCCCATCCACACCGTTAGTCTCCCCCACCCTCTAACTCCTATCTCTTATCTCTATCTCTCACGTAGTCTGGCCGCCCATAAGTCTCTCTCTCTCTCTCTCTTTAAAAGGGAGAGAGGAAGGAGATGAAGGTGAGGGAGGTGACGGTGGAATATGAAGGGGAGAAAGGGAGGGAGGGAGATAGTGGAGGGTGAACGGTAGGGGGGAGGGAAGGGAGAAGGGGTGAGGGGGAGTGGAGGGGAACACAAGCCATCTGTCTTGGTGATTTATCCCAACTAACCCTTAAAGAGTCGGAGAACGATGGTGATTGGTCCATTTCCTGGGTTGATTGTGGCCGAACGAGGGCCTACTTAATCTCTTCCACACCAACACCGAACCTCTGTCTGATAACTGCAAGGGTAATATTTTTAACTCTCTCTCTCATTTTATATCTATCTATCTATCTATCTATCTATCTATCTATCTATGTATCTGTGCCTGCCTGCCTGTCTGTCTGTCTGTCTGTCTGTCTGTCTGTCTGTCTACAAACAAATTTAGCCCCATCACAATTACTTAAAACCACAAAAAATTCCCCCAGTAAATCATATTAAAAGCACATTATAATTAAGGAAGAAATGACGAGACAGACGATATCTATAAGTCTCGTTGTCTCGAGATCACTAAGAGACCAGTCAAATATCTCGCGTTTATCGAAGCGGAAAGATTCTGAACTAAAATATATCATTACTGGTTTAATAATAATTCTCGTGTCGTGTTTTTTTTTTGTCTCGCACGCACACACACACACACACACACACACACACACAGGTTGCTGGCAGGAATTTCCCCAATAAAACATTAGACCGGAAACAATGGCGGACAGACTGGGTGAGGGTACCGTGGTGGTGCTGACTTGTGTAAGCTTCCGTCTGTCGTCTTTTTGTACTTTGCCTTCCGTCCATCCGTCCTTTCGTTCCGTCCATCCGTCCTTATATCCGTTACCTTCCCTCCGTCAATCAGTTTCTGTCCGTCCGTCCGTCCATCCATCCATTCATCCGTTACCTTCCCTCCATCCGTCACTATCCTATATGACCTCCCTCATCCCCGAGTCAAATCACCATCAGCTTTTAACTCACCTGTGGACTGACGGACCAGGTGAGGCCATAAATACCTGTAAATACATCAAGATAATTATCGAAGATTGATGTTTATGATGTAGTAATTTCAATGAGTGATATATGTGTCAGTAAGGATCACTCTTGTCTAAATTGGTCGTTTTTTTCTCTTCACTTTTTAATTGTATATATGGAGCTCTCTCTCTCTCTCTCTCTCTCTCTCTCTCATATCGGCCAAAATTACACCAAATCTGAAAGTTCACAAAACAAAAAAATAAAAATTTTTAGGCATGGGTAAAAATATCTTGAAAATCACCTGTGAAAAACTCACTTTCTCACCTGTAAAGAATAAGGAGTCTTTCAATCTATTATCTGGTAATTGTTGAGGGGGAGTGGAAGAGTCACGCGTCGCCCGGTCAATCGTGAAAGAAATTCGGCGCACATATTACGGACGGGTGATTCTGTGACCTCCTCCCTCTAATTAGGACACTCACCTCAGGTCACCTACCAGCCGGGGGTCACATACCTAGGTCACCCTCTTTGTTCTAGCCACAGGATGAAGGATTAATCATGGAGAGTTATGTGTTCGTAGAGGTGAAAGTCGTATTAATGATGATGGTAATTGTACTAGGAGAAATAATAACTCTAATCAATTGTAATAATGATGATGGTAATTATAATAAAGAGAGAGAGAGAGAGAGAGAGAGAGAGAGACGAACCAACGAACTTATGGGCCAGAAAGTAAGTCAATGATCCAGGTTGATATAAAAGTGGACACTGCCACCACTACCACTACTACCACCACTACCACTACTACCACCACTATCACTACTACCACCACTACCACCACTACTACCACCACTGCGGTATCTCATGTGGGTAGACGGGGGAGGGTCATGATGAATAGTATAGGTAATAGTGAGAGAGAAATTAGTTTGTGTGTTTTGTAACGAGAGAGAGAGAGAGAGAGAGAGATACTCCTAACTGACACACGTCATAGATACTTGTTATTATGATAAAAGCACCACACGGCTCAGCAGGATGTTATCACGTAGGGCCTCGATGGTCCAAAGACAGAAGAGGAGGTAGGAAGGGAGGGAAGGAGGCAGGGCTAGAGGCAAAGTCAGAACCCATAACAAAACAGATATGATTGATTAACCTTCTGACTGTCATCATCGTGACTACATATAATCAATTGACATATTTTTGTGTGACATTCGTGATAAAATAGAGAATATAAAAAAAAACATTATTTACAATTGGATGTTGCTAAATTACAATCTCAATTTTCACACAAAAAATTATGGCACCATCAGATTCACAATCCATTAAATCCATTAACTTTCAAATTACATTTCATTGTGACAATCGGAAAGTGGTTTTCAATAGAGGAGGGACTGGGGTGGGGGGAGAGGGATCGTGGGGTGGGAGCAGGAAGGAGGGATCAGGGGGGGAAGGAGGGGTCAGAAAGGGGAAGGAGGGATCAGAGGAAGGAAGGAGGCGTCAGAGGAGGAAAGAAGGAGGGGTCGTAAGGAAGGAAGGACGGGTGGGGGGTATGACATAGCCTCTATATGACAGAACTAATGACACGGCATCAGAGTCATATATAATACAACAGTGAGAATGAACTGGAGAATGAAATGTAGGCAGGGGATAACATTATGATATGGGAACCTGAAAGACTTCCGATTAGAGACAATGATTTGTTGTTTGTTATTTGTATTTCGATCTTATTGATGTAGTAATGGTGGTGATAGTAAAAGCAATAATAATAGTAATAATAGTAGTGGTGGTAGTAGTAATCGTAGTGGTGGTAGTAGTAGTATTTATAGTTGTAGTGGTGTTAATAGATGTAGAAGTAATAGAAGTAGTAATAGTAGCAGTAGCATCAGTAACTTCAGCACCTTTTTTAAAACTTAAGCAGGAGTCAGGCAAGGCAATATCATGTCTCCTTGGCAGTTTTAACACACAGCGTAATAGTGTGGTGAGGGAGGTCGTGACGAACAGTGACGTGGGGCGGACTTCAAGCACGTGAAGGAGCCTCGATATTAAGACGTGTGTGCATACGATTTAGAACGATGAATTAATGTGTGTGTGTGGGGGGGGGATTACTTTGAGTTTGGTAAGAGTAGGTTAGGTTAAGTTAATTCAGGCTAGGTTAAAATAGGTTAAAGTAGGTTAGGTTAACTACCCTAATGCTACTTGGGGGGGATCTTTAGATGACATAAGCTGTAGAGACGAGCCTTCAGGTGAAAAAGTGATTGATAATATAAAAAGAAAAACAATCCCATTCACTCATCCTTTAGACATTGCAAAATCATCCACCAGTCAAGTCAGTTAAGGTAAATATTAGACTGACTACACACAGGTAGGAAAAATAAATTAAATAGTTGTCTTGTTTATCTTCTGACTGATTACAGGTGTGGAGTACTGGTTCACTTACAATGTGGTGTGTTAATTGTTGTTTGTCAGGCCTCAGTGAGTCCAGCTGGGATCGTCAATTGTAGTAGATTTGATGTTTAGTTGTTGTTGTTGTGTTGATAGAAGTGATTTTATGGTTCAGTTGTTGGTGTAAATAGACAGTTAAAATGTGTCTGTACTGCTTGTGCCTCCACCGACACACAGTTACTCCCAGCAGTTATTATTAAACAGTCACTCATCTCGTATTCATCATCATCACATTGTTACCAGTTACCATAAGAAGTCATCATAGTTACGATGTGGTCGGGATGATTATTGGCACTGACTGTAAGTATGATGACTTCTTATGATGACTGGTAACATTCAGTGCCAATTATCATCCCTACCAACAATCACCACCAAATTATCATCTTACACTCACTACCAACAGTCATCACCGCCAAATCATCACCATATTCACCACCACAAGGTCACCACACACCAATGTCTGATATATTCACCAGCATCGTTACCACAACCACAACAAGAATAATAATTACATATACGAGTATAATCGCCACGACCTCATAATCATTCTTTTACACACTCACGACCCCCTCCCCTTCCCTCACGACCCCCCCCCTTCCCTCACGACCTCCTTCCCCCCATCCCTCACGGTTCCTCCCCTTCTCTCACGATCCCCTCTCCCCTCACATCCTTTCACGACTTACCCTTCCATTTCCATCATAATCCCTTCTTCCCTTCCATTACTCTCCCTACCCTCTCATAATCTCCCCTTCATGACCCCTCCCTTCCCTCCTCTTTCCTTTCCTCTCCTCTCCCCTTCCATCACCCTCCCTACCCTCTCTAAAACCTCCCCCTGTCACCCTTTCCCCCCTTCCCCATCCCCCTGGACTCAAGGTTGCCAGGACAGTATTTGTGATAAAGCGCTTTGCTGGTGAGGAGACAATATCAGGATCAGCCAAGCGACCTCTCCATCATTACCGAATATTGATCTTATTCTCCCTCCCCCGTATCTTATTCTCTTATCTCCTATCTCACTCGTTTCTCTCTCCTTTGTCTTTTCTCTCTCACTCTCGTTCACTCTATTTTTATATATATTTTTTTGCCTTTGTTCTCGTGTTAAGATTTTTGTTGTTGACATTTTTATTATTTTTTGTTTGGTGTTTATTATTTTTATCTCGTTTTTTTAGTTCTTCCGCTTTCGTTTTTTTTTCCTTTCTTCTGTGATTTTGCTTCATTTATTTATAGTGGCTATCATCCTTTTATCATTCTATCCCTTATACTTCATATTTTTCTCAATATTCGTAAGCCAAGTTTACTTTTTTGTTTGGGGAGGAGCGTGGGGGTTATGATGGCAATATTCGTTTGTTATACCTTATGAGCCAGAACTAGTATTGACCACGTATGTAACTACGTGTCATAAAAACTCTACTTATTTACAAATATCCAGATCAGATATTTACATAGGGAGATAAACCTATATTCACATGGGGATATTTACCTATAGTACCTTGCCATGGGGATATTTACCTATAGTATCTTGCCATGGGGATATTTACCTATAGTATCTTGCCATGGGGATATTTACCTATATTCACCTGGGGATATACAGTATACCTACATTAACTTTACATGGGGACATTAACCCATTCTATCTCAACAGGTACGTAATTGGTGACTGTAACTCCTCAGGTGTGTCAGGTGAACCAGGCTTAAATATTATCATAGTGCACTGTATATACCTAGTTGCCTGACCTTAGTTCATCACAATCTAGAAAAATATAAAATAATATGTTGAAAAAATATAAAATTGTGTTATGAATTGTATGATAGAAAAAATATCATGTTTTAGATAGTATGTTTCAGTGTTTGTCCTGTATTTCTTTTGTTTTGTGACGGGAATACATAAAGGTTGGTTGAGATAATCCCTCTGTGTAAATAACAGTTGGTTAGTGAGTTAAAGGAGAATTGTTGTGTTGGTCCAAATGGTTTTAATTACATGAAGCTTCTAATTGGTTAATTGCCGTTAAAGAAAAATAATGTAATTATACTTAAACAAACACACAGACACACACGCACAGACAGACACGCACAGGCACACACACACAGACTCACACACACAGACGCACACACACAGACGCACACGCACACACACACACACACACACACACATGTACCTTTACACACGCACACAGACGCAAACACACAAACAAACAAAACACACACACACACACACCAACCCTCGTTAAACTTAAGATCCACTAATGATCTTAGTCCCCTTGTTAGCCTTCTCTTAACCCAATCAAAACCCTTTAAAGTATCACTAATTAAACTACAACCCAACAGTCTCTCTTCAACATTACCTGGGTGGCACAACTTCTAGGCACCCTTCCTCTCTCCCTCCCCCTTTCCTTTCTCCCCCTTTCCTCTCTCCCTCTCATATTCACCCACTTTCCTCTCTCCATCCACCTCAAACCCCCATTTCCTCCTTACCCCTTCAGACCCACCTCCTTTTCCTCCCTTCCCCTTTTGCCCCCTCCCTCCCTCAAATCCAATCCCTTTTCCTCCCTACCTCCTCTGAAAACCCTCCCCATTTCTTCCTTACCCTCAAATCTATCCCCCTTTCCTCCTTACCCCTTCAAACCTATCCACCTTTCCTCTTTATTCCTTCAAATCTACCCTTCTTTCCTCCTTACTCCACCTCAATCCCCCCTTCCCCTTCCCCTCACCCCTTCCCCTCATCCCCCAACGATAACAATAACTACACTAACTAGCGTACGGCTTAATTAATTAGCGTCGAAGTTGTTTACGAACTCAGTGGACCACCGGAGTGTGTGTGTGTGTGTGTGTGTGTGTGTGTGTGTGTGTGTGTGTGTGTGTGTGTGTGTGTGTGTGTGTGTGATGTTCATTCTGTTTGCCTTTCGTACCCTATTCTACCCTGCTTACTGCTGCCCCCTGCTTGTTGTGGTGGTAGAATTTATTGTTACTGTTGCTTCTTGTTGTTTTTGATGGGTTACCAAGGACAGCAGCTAGTTTACTGTGCACCCTATACTCATCGTGTGAGCGGTATCACAAAAAGGATTACAGAGTATAGGCCACAAAGGGTGTTTATCAGACCCAAATGATCTTGATGTTATGGCAATGAATGTTACAGAGTATTTCCAGTACATTGTTTGTTTAAGTTGGTACATAGAATATTGATTAGGTACTAGATGCCAAGTGTGGATACAACTTTAGTATATCAGTTTTCTTGTCATCAGAGATAAAGTGCTGTATCATTGCATACACAGTGTGCTTGGATCTGTCTCTATAAGGTTTTACTTTTTCACAGTCTAAGACGTAGTGTTGGAGTGTGTGGCCATATGTCTGGCCACACACTTTACATTTAGTTTTGTTCACATCTGCCTAAGGGGCATGCTGCCAGAGGTACTTATATCCTAACCTTAGTTTAGCGGTTACAACATCTTGTAATCTAGTGATCTTTATACTTGCTCCATATACAATACATGTTTTACTTGATACATCTTATCTTGGTAAACAATATATTAACACTTAGTGCCTGTTTGCACTTGTCTTCTTACTTCAAATTCATCAACAAGTTCTTTCCTGATTACAGTTTTTAAGGTTGTGTTTGACAGTCTTCAATTGAATTCAACATTATTATTGTTGGACGTGAGTTTACTGATGCCTATGTGAGAGGGGATCCACAGCAGCTTGATCCTGATACATATGCTTGTGTGTGGCTTCAGAGACAAGCGGGTGACAATCCGAGATTAGGGACACACCAGAATACCAGGGGAGGTGTGTGTGTGTGTGTAAATAATAATAATAATAATAATAATAAACGGTTTATTAATAGAGTTGCATCCGGTGGCTGAAAATATACAGACTTACATTTGATTTAGACATAATGATATAATATGCATTGAATACATTTACAGGGCTGTGTGGTACATAAATCAGGAGTTGTTTATTATTTTAACAATAGATGGAATGGTGCTGTTCTTATATCTATCGGTGCGGGCTCTTATGGGCTGAATTTTGTTGTAGTGGCGGACTGGGCGAGTTGGGTGGGGGGCTGCAGGAGGTGGCGATGACGAGGGTGGTGCAGTAGTCCACTGCCAAACCTTTCCAGTGCTTGGTGGTGGAGGTCACTGAGGGATGGCATTTCCAGGGTGGAGAGAGCGTTGGTGTAGCCGGAGTATTCTGCTCCGAGCATGATTCTGCAGGCCCTTTTCTGTACCTTCTCGAGCTGACGTTGTTGGGTGGAGTTGAGAGAAGACGACCAGGCTGGTGATGCATACGTTAGTTTGGGGAGAATAAAGGCGTTGTAGATGGTCCTCAGCTCTGTGTGTGTGTGTGTGTGTGTGTGTGTGTGTGTGTGTGTGTGTGTGTGTGTGTGCGTGCGTGTGTGTGTGTGTGCGTGTGTGTGTGTGTGTGTGTGTGTGTGTGTGTGTGTGTGTGTGTGTGTGTGTGTGTGTGTGTGGCTCCTCTCAACCAAACGTCCGGGACGCAGCCGACCAACCGAGACGCGACGTGAGTGTGGCTGGTTGTGGCAGGTTCTGAGCCGTGGCAGGTAACGCCGTGTGGGTATTCCAGCAGTACCTTAGGGCATGAATGGTGGCTTCTTATCTGTTGGGCATGTGGTGATGTGGCTATGGTGTTGTGGATTGGGTACGGTGGTGTGGTGGTTCGGTGGTGTGGTGTGGCAATGGTGTGTGGTATTGTGGTTGTAGTAATATGATAATTATGGTGACAATATTGACCAGAAAACACTAAAGACACAACAGTAAATATCTCCTAAACCTAAACCAACGTTATGTTTTTTCCTTCATATGATCACACTACCTCCTGAACTCAACCCGTATTTAAATAACTTTCTCACCGAATGTACTCACAAACTCCATTGTTTTCGTGAACCTGAAATAGCGTACAGCGAGCAAAATTCATTAAAAGATTAACGTTTACATAATCCTATAAATATAAAAATTGGATTACTTAAATATATTTGTCATCTGTGTATGATCTATACACCTGGAGATGAATATTATATCATACAGAATATTTATATCCGTATGATTACTAAACAGTATTTTTGACTTCGTTCAGTGAGGTTAAAATCCGGCTTTTCCTGACTTAACCAATAGTGTTTTTCGGGGTTTTTTTATTTATTTTTAATTTTGTTCATCTCGGTAGACCAACTGGTAAGGAGTAATTACATCTTATCTTTAGTTTGCCTCAGAAAAAATTATACAGGTCTTCGTGAATATCCTGTGATTCACGTGATGTCCTCCGAATATCTGTAAAGCAACGTGTATATATTTTTCTGAGACACCGTGTATGTTGTATATTATAAAGACAGGGTGTTATGAAAAGTTGTGTTATGAGCAGAGATGCAGTAAAAATATTATGCCAGTTGTTATGATACTATGACAGGCTGGCAGGGAAAGGCGTTATGGTAATGTGGTAGGGTATAATAACATATTACATTAATATTCTTCTAAATCTGTGATATAATTTCTCATAATATTTTCTTAAGCTAAATAATTTCCCTTCGTATCTAAACACCATTGAGAGATTATTTTCCTTATCATACACTAAATATATTCCAAACCTGACGTAAATATTCTTTTCAATTCAAAATACTAAGAATTAATATCTTACGTATCTCAGGACTTTTCTTGAATTTAGAACTGATTTCAAGGTCCAATAATTTTCTTTGGAATTCTCAGGAAAAAATGAAGAAGAAGAATATGATGAGACAGTTCCTCGACTTGAAGCTTAAACTGCAAGAATTCTGAACACAGTTGGCTAAGGTGACGTTCCGTTCCATTTAATAAGGATCAGGTCGAGTGTGGCTTGCTTGGACTTGTTCACTTTTATCGTATTTCTCAAGCAAATAAAATAGCTTGGATTTTTATATATTTTTCTCATGGTTATTAAAAAAAGGGGGAAGTTCCAGCTAAGAATGATTAAGGTTGAGTAGGAACAAAATTGCTGAGATTAAGGAGAATTTATCGCGTTTGTAATAATTGTTTCTTTTAATGTGTTTTTGTTTATTCTTCTTTAATGTGTAAAAAAATGTTGATTAGTTGATTATTGGTCTAAAGCGTTCAAAGGAATTTATTTTTAGTTTTGTCGTTAGGAATATTAGAAAGACTGGCATTACATTGAAGACCAACGTAGTACCGTAGAGTGGTTTGTTTATTTGATATTCTAACACACACACACACACACACACACACACACACACACACACACACACACACACACTAAAATCGTCGTAGTTCGGGTAAAAATTATGTATTTCAGTAGTGGACAGTTGTGGTGGGCGAGGACAGCTGTGAACTCCCAAACACTCGGGTATAAAAAGCAGACCATGAAAGAGGTTTGATTCAGTATTATGCAGCAGCGGCCGCCCTTCCAGAGA
The DNA here is from genome assembly GCF_018991925.1 of Homarus americanus. NCBI lineage: Eukaryota > Metazoa > Arthropoda > Malacostraca > Decapoda > Nephropidae > Homarus > Homarus americanus. Next base: position 86,125 of record NW_024718828.1, read on the forward strand.
CCGCAACAGGTTGGGTCAAAAGCGGCTCTTTGAGAAGGCGCTGATTTCGGCAGTTCTCCATTGTCCACACACCAGTCCCTCGTCTCTCCTTGCCACAAGCTTTTTCTTTTTAACCTTTTGCTTCTTTTTTTGGTCGTCTGGTGAAGGCGTCTTAAGGAGTAGAAGAAGGCGGGCAAGGAGACGACCTGAGTGAAGGCTTGGAGTGTATGGCCAGACGGTGATGCAGACAATGCTATAAAACATTCCGTCGAAGAATTTCCGGTATACATTTTCCTCAACAGTCAATGAATGGCGTCTGGTTATAGCTAAATACAGACGATTCTTATATTTAGTAATAGTTCGAATGCGATATTTTATCATTGTTTCATTAATTCTATCTTACACTTTCTTAATAACATTGTATTTTTTCTCTGTGTATACAATGATCCATTGCAAGTTCCACTGTGTGTGTTGGTGGGAGGGTCGGCGTAGTGACCTGTCGTCCAGGAAGGGTACAATAGACTACGCGCCCTTCACCGCCAGTGTACCACGAACTTCTGAACGGAACTGTACATACACAGTACTCGTATACAAACAATAGTAAGCAGCAAGACAGCCTGACCAAGGAGAATAGGCAGGATAGTCTCAGGCGCTGCTGCAGAACATGAACCTCTGGAATCGGATTCACTAAGATTTCATGCACTAATTTATCCCATTACTGAGGCTAAATTAACGTTTATTATGTAAATAAAGTCTTATGATATTCCATACGCCATTTTGAGGGTTATTTTTGCGTTTCTAGCTTAGATTAGTCAGTTGATTGTTTTCTTTCATCCTCAATTACGATGAAAAGTCAATGAACGAATCATAGTGAATCCGAAGCCCCGCTGAGTGTAATTGTTTTCCTAGGATAAACAATGACGAATTAAGTCTATAGAACTTTTAAAGAACTGGAGTGAAAGAATAACACCCCAATAAGCTTTTGGTAGGTTAATTTATCAATGTAAGCTTAGGTTGGAATATATCATTCTTATTTAACTTATGATATTATTTACCAGAACGGTGTTAAAGCTTTGTTAAGATTTAAGTGAATGTGAGTTGAAGGACTTTTGCTCATCCTGGGATATAAATTTCTTTTACTGGATCATTGTTATGTCTCCTCCATACACAGGTAAGTTAGGTAACACATAAATGACGATTATTATACCTAAGAAATATTTAAGGGATTTTTATTGTATTAAGTAAATCTAGAAAATTACTCTAATACATTGGCGCTAATCTTCAATCCTATTTTTTTAACTATTTAATTAAGAAAAAACATACTTATATATTAATTTGGAATATTTTGAAGGGATAATTTTTTTCTTAGATATTTAAACTGCACTAAGAGACACTACGACATATTGATATCTACTATTAATTTTTTAAAGAATTTTTTTCGGTGTGTGTGTGTGTGTGTGTGTGTGTGTGTGTGTGTGTGTGTGTGTGTGTGTGTGTGTGTGTGTGTGTATTACGTAGCTTGAGAACCCTCTGGCTATAAATAGTTGGTGGTCGCTCTCTCCACCCATCCAGGTCTTCCATAAATTAATTGGTAGGGTATTGATGGTTGTCGATAGTCCTAATAGGGCATTATCACCCCCTATATATCAGGATTGAACCCCCATCCTTTTGGCATTCCACTGATCCTCTTTTGTCTTTGTTACCATAGTGGAGTTTTTGTTAAATTTTTCATTAATTTCTAGTCAAGTTTACTCCTTTAGCGCCACTTAGTTGGTTCTTATCTGATGATAGGAGCAGCAGACGCCCTCCCGATCCCATATATCATCGTTCACTCGTAGGGAAGAGACAGCGGGAGACGTTGAAAGAAGAGGTGTTCAACGAGCGATGATTTATAAAACATGAGTGAAAGCATCCGATGCGACCTGTTGCTGTCTATGTTCACCTTTTTTATCGCTGGACAGTCGGGCCTTATCCTTATACCCTCCTAAGGCTCGGAATCCGCCCTTATCGCCCTCCTAACATAAGGTCCAATTTACCAACACGACCCGTCCCTCACTCATGACGTATGGTATTTGACCAATCAGGGGCCAGGAGCGGACCCGGCAGGACAGGGATATGCAAACAAAAGAAGCCGAAATTGACTTCTTTGTAGTTTTCTATAGCGGTGTCTGTAATCTCTTCCATCGTCATTTATACGAGTAGACTATACAGTTGCCAGCGAGGAAGTTAATATGTCTTTTTTTTTTATCTTTACTCACTCTCAAGATGTTCAGGGAAGTGGCTAGTTTGAGGATTTGTTTATAATGTTTTTTAGTAGCTGTTAAATTTTGTTTTGTTGCATAATACGAGCGATTTGACTTATGATGGAGTGGTTATTATTATTATTATTATTATTATTATTATTATTATTATTATTATTATTATTATTATTATTATTATTATTTTTATTATATTATTATTATTATTGTTGTTGTTTTATGGCTGAGGGGGAATTATTAATGTAAACAAAGAATTGTCCTTTTTGAAGGATAGTACAAGGAGGAGGAGGAGGGGAAAGTGTGGAGGAAGGAGAGTGAGGGAGAAAGGGAGTGGTCGTGGAAGGAGTGTCAGGGAGGGAGGCAGGGAGAGTGTGAGGTTAGTTTGAGGGAGAGAAGCGGGATGGAACGGGGTGGAGAAGTGGGGGGGACTTGGTAAGAGGCTGAAGGAAGAAGGGGGGAATGGAAGGAGGGTGAGGGAGGGTGGGAGGGAGGGAGCGTAAGAGGGAGGCGGGAGAGGAGGTTGGGGGCGTGAGAGGAGGATGAGAGAGGGTGAGGCCAGGTGGAAGTAGTGTTGGGGCAGGTACCAGGTAGAGCTCAGATAGGGAGGCAAGTTTGGGTAGGTAGGGCGCTCTCTTCTGACTTGTGGACCCTATCTCTCTCTCTCTCTCTCTCTCTCTCTCTACCTGAGATTGTCTCTTTCACACACACACACACACACACACCCGCTTTTGAGAATATATTTCACTGACAGATAAACAATAAACACCTTTACCTGCCGCCGTCATCCAGGAGAGGAGGATAAAAGGAGGTAATTAATTGCCTGTAAATTCCCTACCTGGATTTTTTCGCCACGGATAACAGTGTGTTTGTTTTTCCTTCACTCTCTTATAGTCATCTTGTTTGCCTCTTAAACAACCCGAGCAAAAGAAAATTATAAAGGTAGAAAAAAGAAGAAAAAATACCCACAGCTGGAGGTCCAAAAACACACCCGAGATGGAATTAAACGTGAAGGCTTGTCGGCCATCTTCCGCCAACACTGAAGGCTTCTCCAACAATGAAGGTTCCCCAACACTGAAGGTTTCTCTAGCACTGAGGTTTCCCCAACACATCTGTAGAAAAACAAAGAATACAAATAGGTTCTTCCTTGACTTACACACAACACCTGGACAGATTCGACTCAGGATCTTAGCATCACAAATTTCACTCCCATGTATGGTGCAATAGACCTTGAAGGTGGGCGGCGTGCTTGACACCGCCCACACTAACCCTGAAGGTCACGGTGGATGAGCACACGTCAGAAGGAAGAGAGGGGGGGGGGGGGGGGGGTGAGGTGTATATATAAAAGACAAAATTAATTAAGACCAGAAACGTAAGATTTTTTCCCTCGAATTTGTTGTTAAATGTTGAAAATAATTTATTGAACGTTGCTTAAAGACTCTAGCTGTTGACTCATCTGATTATATAAAAGAGTATCAAAGCCTAGAGTGAAATATTATTGAGAATTGTTTATTCATTGTGTTTATAGATACCTTTTATGTTATTATTTATGTTAAGGTGGCCATGTCAGGTGTTTTGGGAAGGGTGTATCAACAAAACACCTGAATCATTATACACACACACACACACACACACACACACACACACACGTTCCAAAAGCATTATGGCATTAACTTTTGAACCTTTAATACGACTCCTTGCATCACCCAATCTACTCTCACCACACGTAATGCCAAGGATGCAGAGTCTAAGGATAATAATCACAATTAAGAGTTGTTGTGGATAAAGCTAATAAACTAGATGAATAAAGTATAATAACTGGATATAATTAAAGTGATGGGTGATTTCAATGGGTAATAATGGGTGATTTCAATGGGCCAATGGGTCATAATGGGTGATTTCAATGGGTCACAATGGGTCATAATGGGTGATTTTCATGTATAGGAGAAAGGAAGGTCATTTTAGTGGGTGATCCGAATGAATAGAGTAAACACCTTTTGATATGTGACGTGGGTGGGTAATTACCTGGGGGGGGGGGTCGCAGACGGCAGGTGCAGAGGAGAATAACACGGTAAGAGAAACACGTATAAGTAATCTGTAGGTAATGTATAATTTTCTTTGTTATTCATTGGAAAATTCTTCTCCAGTTGTCTCACTTATGTTAATTATTCCGACCCTTTCTTTTGATGTTAATTATCATTTTCCTTCATTAAAACTAACATTACTACGGAATGTTTACAAACTCAACTTGTTTTTCCATTTTGTTTCAGTCTTATCTTTTAGGGATCTACCAGGTAATAAATTTCTTGGTTCTATATACCTAAGTGGAAGTTTTCTTCGTCCAAACTAACATTCATTGAACACTCGTCCAAACCTTAACTTATAGCAGATGTTAATGATTTATTTACTAAGTTATATAAGTTCTTGTTTATACAGTTTTATATTTCACAAAAATTTTACTCCACAGTTTCAAGTCCTCAAAATAAGGGTAACATATTTACGTCAAAGAACTGTAAATGAGCTTAACGACGAAACGTATTAAATATAAATACAGGTGTGTGTGTGTGTGTGTGTGTGTAACGAGAGACAAATGTAAATAGTGAGGCAGAGACAGATGACGGTGGTATACCTGCCCGACCCGGAACCGACGTCACAAAAGCCCGACCCTTGTCAGAAACACACACAATGTTTTTATTTTGGCCAGAACCCGTATTGACCGAAGCTTATTTGAGCCCCGCGTGTCACCTCCCGTCTCTACTTTTTCTATTTTTAAGGAAAAATAATTACACCGTTTTTTGTTTATTGCGTGTTTCAGAATCTTACGTCCTTAGGGTATTATTCAGACGGTGTCCTGCCATTCGTTCACATAATTAAGCGTTCTTCACCACCTGCCAATCAAGGCGGATCCTAATTCTTCATTTACACCTCCTAGGTTCTGTTGCCAAACGGTCGGTCTTGAATATAAAACAAATCCTGTATTCATTAATTACCATCTTTATGGCTCTATACCTATTATCTTTCATAAAAACAATTGATTTCTTGACAAAAACAAGAGGATATTGTTACGATTTATCATAAAAGCGCCAGGTAATAACATTTAATATGCTACGTGATACCTGGCAGCTGTTACCTCAAGTGCCTTTGAATCCACTAGTTAGGTACATGTTCTCTTAAAAAGGTGACAATTTGCTCGCCTTAATGGTGAGTAGAGGGTTCCAACACTATTTATTTTGTGAGCAGCTGTACTTCGTTAAATGGCTTCCCTATTGTCACGAGCGAGGCGGAGAAGATGGTTTGTTTTAAATGTCATCTATTGTAAGGCTAGCATATGGTTGGTGTGTGTGAAGAGTGTGTGTGTGTGTGTGTGTCTGTGTGTGTGTGTGTGTTTGTGGTGGTGATGTGTAGTGGTGTGTAACGTTGAAAGTTGGTAGTGTGTGATGGTGTGTAGTGGTGATGTGTGCTGGTGGTATGTGGTAATGGTGATGTGTGATGGTGGTGTGTGATGGTGAGGTGGTGTGTGGTAATGGTGTTGTGGTGGTGGTGTGTGGTGGTGATGTGTGATGGTGGTGTGTGGTAATGGTGTTGTGGTGGTGGTGTTGTGTGATGTAGGTACCCGGTCATAGTGTGATGGCATTGTGTTTGTTTTAACAGTAAAGTGTTGTAAGCAGTATCATGTATTGAATATTTTAACAAGCCTCATAGTCGTGTGTGGACGTGTATGTTGGCGTGTGTACGAGTTGTATATAAAGGTGCGTATGATGTATATAAAGCTGTATAATGGTGTCAGCCGTACTTCTGTTTCTCTCTGAATCACATACATTAAAAATTCTTCCTTAATGAGCATATCTTTTACAATACTCATACCATACATCTAAGGAATAATATGACTAATTATAACACACACGTTCAAGTATTTTCAACAAACCCACACTTTATATTTCCTCCATTAGTATAATTACCATACGATCTTCAGTAATTTATGTAATCCTGGGAACTTTATCATTACAGGCGCTGAAGCCGAGACACCTGTACCTGTAACCTGATTTGAAAAGGTGAGTTAGAAGTAATTGATATATGTGCTACTGTATTTCGCTGTATTTTGTAATAATATTTAGTTTTATTGATAAGAAAGTGTTCATGAATTAGGTTACGATTTGTGTTAATGTGGGGCGTGTGATTATGTTACCTGTACTGATGTTGTGTAATACCTGTGTTTTTATTATTGTTGTTTACTGTTACCTATTCTTTGATCCTCTCTCTCTCTCTCTCTCTCTCTCATACCGTATCCTCCCCTCTTCTCCGCACCGAACCCTTACTTCTCCTCCCCTACCATACCCTCTCCTCCCCTACCATACTCTCTCCTCCCCCACCATACCTTCTCCTCCCCATCATAGCTTTTTCCTCCCCAACGTAGCCTCCTTCTCCCTCTACAATATCCTCTTCTCCCCCACTGTACCCCTCCTTCTTCTTAAACTCCCACTAAACCTCCACTCCTCCTCCTCCATCCTTCCCCCTCATCTCCCACTCCCTCCCCCACTCCCCACCCCCCCCTCCAAAAACTGGCGTGAGCCCACAGAGAGTGTCTAAATTAATGATTGTACATAGAAAACCTAGAACCCACCATTTCTTACTTGACTGATGGACTTTTTTTGTGAGTAAGGGGCTGCTATTTTAAGCGAGGTATTGCATGTTTTATGAGTTTTAGTTTTTATGCCAGTTATTGTAGCTTTTGCGAGTTATTGTAAATTTTTATGCGAATTAATGTAACCAGTCACCGATTTTTTTTTTTTACTTTTCATCATTTTAAAGTCGCCCACCGTAAATAACTCCTCTTATATCCAAATTTTATCAATATCTTAAAAAAAAAATCTTTTCATAGAAATATTAATAGAAAATATCCTGATGACTGACTAACCAATAAATGGGCGAAAAAGATCAAGTATCAGGACATCTTTATTTCCTCTTAGACTGAATTGACAGGTAAATATTCGTCTTAAATCTTCATCATCTAATCTTGGAGGAAAATATTAACAGGTGAGACTTATAGAGAGTGTCTCTCACCTGGGCTGATTGGAATTTAGGGGAGGATGGAGTACTGAGTGAGAGTTCTGCCATAGCGAGACGTGTTCCTCCTAAACTTGGAACAGGAGATGGACATAAAAGAAATGGTGTTTTTGGAGATGGTGAGGCAATAGATTTCGTTCGTAAGTTTTTGGCACGATCAAGTAACGATGTTCAGTTGTGGGTTCGTATGACGGGTTTAGAGTTGACATTGTGTGTGTGTGGGGAGGGGGGAGTGTGTGTGTGTGTGTGTGTGTGTGTGTGTGTGTGTGTGTGTGTGTGTCTGTCTGTTTGTCTGTGTGTCTGTCTGTCTGTCTTTGTGTGTGTGTGTGTAATTATTTGTCCAGTATTAAATTTAATTAGGCTGGATGACAATAGCCCCTGACGGTCCTATAAGCGACTCACCTCCCACCGGATATTGCGTTATTAAATACAAATTAAACTCCGGAGCCTAATTGGAACTGTGTTATGATAATAGGGTTCACTAATTACTACCATGATTGCTCTTTGAATATTTAGAGTGTAGAACTGTATGATTTTTGCTTACTGGAGGGGGGTGTTAAATGTATCCTGCTGTATTAAAGGTTCTAAGTTGTTTTTGGTGTGTGTGTGTGTGTGTGTGTGTGTGTGTGTGTGTGTGTGTGTGAACGTAAAAGTCAAGAGTCCTGCTAATGTTTGAACTCCTGGACTTAAGCTGGTACAAATAAACAGGTATATGTTGATTGGAGACATTATATATTTTGCCCAACACACCTGACTTTCTGTATAGGTTCAGGAGTTCATATTTGACATGACACACACACACACACACACACACACACACACACACACACACACACACACACACACTATACATTGCTCTCCTTTGACTCATCTTGTGTATAATTATGAGTATGTTTGTTTGTCATTATCAGAAACTGACACTGTAGTCTGAATATTGACTAGATTAGGTTAGAATACCAAAGGAATAACAATCACACAATCTACTTCTCTAATTCATTATCTACTTTTAAATGCAACACTACATATATACATTAATTTTGGCTAGATTTGGTTGCAAAAAATGTCGTCCAATCCAAACAACGTAACGTAAACAAACCTAAATTACTTCTCACTCTAACATAACCTAACCTAACCTAAATTACTTCTTGACCTAACATTACCTTACTTCCTAACCTAACCTAACCTAACCTAACCTAATCTAACCTCTCCTCGTTAATATGTTACAGGGAGTGAGGTGGGTGGGGGGGGAGAGAGGGGAGGGAGAGGGAAGGAGGGAGGGAGAGAAGTGAGGTAGGTAGGGAGAGAAATGAGGTAGGTAGGGAGGGAGAGAAGTGAGGTATAAGGAGGGAGAGAAATAAGGTAGGTAGGGAGGGAGAGAAGTGAGGTATAAGGAGGGAGAGAAATGAGGTAGGTAGGGAGGGAGAGAAGTGAGGTAGGGAGGTCGTCATCTTGTGTGTTAGGTTTGGGTTGCTTTGTCATCCCATCAGAGGAGTACAGAGTGTTGGCCGGATAGGATCAAAGTCAATGAATATTCTGCCTATGTAATGACTTCACTCACTCCATTCCTAGGTTGAAGAGGTGAAGGAACTGCTTTACTAAATAGTGTTGTTATTGGTGCTGTTGTTAGTATGTTGTTGTTGTTAGTAAGTTGTTGTCGTTAGTATGTTGTTGTTGTTAGTATGTTGTTGTTAGTATGTTGTTGTTGTTGTTAGTATGTTGTTGTTGTTAGTATGTTGTTGTTGTTAGTATGTTGTTGTTGTTAGTAAGTTGTTGTTGTTAGTATGTTGTTGTTGTTAGTATGTTGTTGTTAGTATGTTGTTGTTGTTGTTAGTATGTTGTTGTTGTTAGTATGTTGTTGTTGTTAGTATGTTGTTGTTGATGTTAGTATGTTGTTGTTGTTAGTTTGTTGTTGTTGTTAGTATGTTGTTGTTGTTAGTATGTTGTTGTTGTTCGAATGTTGTTGTTGTTGTTAGTATTATTTTTATTTTAATACTGTTTTTGCTGTTGTTATTAATACAGAAATTAAATGGGGTTACGAACTATTACAGCTGAGGACCTATTATGATTAGGACCAATTACGACCAGGGGAGTTGAGGATTGGAGCCTATTAGGACTGTTTATTGGGGCTTATTAAAACTGGGATCTATTGGGATATGAGCCAATTAGGACAGGAACCTATTTGACCAGTTAGAAGCCTGGACGTGACACTGGCGGAAGTGGTCCACCTGGGCATACGTGACGACCAGGTGAGGTTACTACTTTTACCTGTCTCATTAGTGGATGGTTTCCCTCTCTCCTCTTTTCTCTTCTCTCTCTTCCATTCTCTTCCCACTTGTTCCTCTCTCTCCATTTTTCATTTCTCTGTAATGGTTACTCTCTTTCTCTCTCTTTCCATTTCTCCTCTCTTTCATTCTCTTTTCTTCTAACGTTTCCTTTCTCTTCCTTGTTTATTTTCTTTACCTACTATGTTAAGGATTCTTCCCTTCTCTCTTCTTCTTTATTATCTCCTTATTCCTCCCTACTCTCTCTCTCTCTCTCCTTTTAATCTCTCCTTCTCTCAATTTCCTCTTTTTCTTCCTCCTATGTTTTTCCTTATCTCTTTCTGTAATGATTTCTCTCTCTCTCTCCTCTCTCCTTTCTCCTGTATTATTCCTTCTTCCTCTCCTTCTTTCTCTTCCTCTTTCTCTACACCTCTCCTTCTCTGGGTATTTCTCTCCCCTCTTCTGTTCTTCCTTGTATAAGTCTTCTAATTTTTGATCACTTGTTTATCGCCTTTAATTATACGATCATTATCCATATTTATCCATTTGTGTTCTCTTATTATTCAACTATCCTCACTGATTCTTTATATTCTTCCCCTCTTTCCTTCCCTTTCTCCTCTTCCTCGTCATTCTCTCCCTCTCCCTCATTATTCTCTTTCCCTCCCTCACTTCCACCACCACACCGAGGTTGTTCACGTAGTTCTCCTCTCAGGTATGTACTAAATAGGGGGAGAGGGGAGGTGAGAAGGTAGGGGAAATGAGAAAGAAGTGGGGATGAGAGAAGAGTAAGTAAGAGAGAAGAAGTGGGAAGAGTAAGTGGAAGATCAATGAGGAATAGAGAAGTGGGAAGAGGAAGTGAGAACGATTGAGAGAGAAGTGGGGACAGGAAGTGAGAACGATATAAAGAAAAGTAGGAAAGGAAAGTGAAAACGATGAGGAAAGTGGGAGAGAAGAGGGATGTGAGAGGGAAGAGGGGCGCTCGTACTTATTTATTCACCTAAAACTAACCTAGATAAACCTAACTAAATCCACCTAAACCTAACGTAACCCCAAAAAACTATATTTTAAGACTGTTAGGTTGGTTAGTGTTTAGTTTCGTTGGTTAGGTTTGCTTTGGTTAGCTCGCCTCGTCTACCTTCCGAAACGTAAACAAACATTTCCTAGTAGTGTTTCTCATCGTCCAAGATCCAGTAGTGTTTCTCTACAATGTTTACCCAAATTTGAGAAAACTGATAAAGAAAATAAAAAAGATTGAAGATAATAAAAATGCTCGTCATTATAAAAAGTCAAACTTTATTCCGTTATGAAGTTTTATTTTATTGAAGCGTTGGTATAATAAGGAGAGTAGAAAACTAATTATTTGACACGAAAGTAAATGAAGATATGTCCATGAAGAATAACACATAAGCGGAAGTAGGAAGCAAAACTAACACAAAATTAATTAAAGGAAAATAACCAACATGTAATAACACGGAATTCACAGTGAAGCTTGGGGTTAAAAAATGAAACTAAAATAAAGAAAAAAAAAAGATCACGTAAAAATATTTATTCCGCTGCGTGTCAACACAAGTGCTTTGTCAGAATTATGGTGACGCACAATTCACAGTCATGAATGCTTAATTAGAAACTCAACATTCATTTCCGACCGCAGGAAACATGTATAAACACTACTTTTTTTCTTTTTTCTTTTGTCTTTTGTTTCAACGCTGGTACGATTTACTGCCCAGTTTTTATTTTGTATATTTTGTTATCAGATATTTACTCGACTATGAATGCAAAGCAGGACTTGGATTCACAAATGTTCATGCGTCGGATTTTTCCTCGTAACCTGGTGATGTTTTTGACTCAGAAATCCAAAAATCATATTGAAAATTGCACAGAATAACACTGAGGTCACTGAAGATTCTTATGAGAATCTCGACCCTATGTTATGGGAGTTTGACACCGCGACTTTAGTTCACCTTTTTTAAATACTTATGAGAGCAGGTGAGAGTATATTGGTTTTACAGGTGAAAGTGTACAATTTTTACAGGTGAGAGTGTACACCATTAACACCTTAGCCTGCACACCATGTACGTATTCTCTAAAAGTAAAAAAATATATATATATTAAAGTAGCCGTGAAAGAGGAGACGAAGAGTTCCGGCCTGAAATAATAGCACACGTTATTATTCTACATTAATTATGCAGATCAGTTCAGCATCAGCATAAACAACCCACCCACAAAACATATTACAGCATCGGTGTCTCCCTCTCCCTTTATCTCCGTTCTTCTCTCCTCTCCCTTCTTCTTTTTCTTCTGTTGATCTCTCTTTATCCTTCTCCCTGCGTTTTCCTCTCCCTCCGCTTTTCCTTTTCCCCTCTCCTTTGCCTTTTCTCCCTCATATCTTTCCCTATTTCTCGCTCTCACTCCCTTTATCCCTTCCTTCCCCTCTCCATCCCTCTCTTTCTCCCCTACCATTTTCTTTCCTTTTCTCCCTTTATCGCCCTTGCTCTTTCCCACTATTTTTTCCTCTCCTTCCCTTCCTCCATTTCTCCCTCGGTCTCCCTCCCTCCCCTCTTCCTTTCCTCCCTTCTTCCTCAATCTCTCTCCTCCTTCTCTTCCTCTCTCACTGACCATCTCTCAACCCACCGAAAAAAATAACTAAATACAAAACACTCCATTTAATAGTAAGAGTTTATAATAATTTCGTATATATTTTTTCTCTCTGTGCTGTGAGATACGCGACAGAAATTATTTTGCTGGGACAAACTCTATTATTTTTCATTCTTGTTTTTTCCCTGGTTTTTCATTTCCTCATCTTTATCTAATTCCGCATTTTCTTAATTTTTCCTTTTTTTTCCTTTTTCCTTTTCAAGTTTCAGTATTCATGAGGGAGACTTAAATAAATCACTTCACGCCAAAATCCTTTCTAGACAGCGTTTGGCTTTCTCTAATATTATTCAGATTATAATTAACATCAAAATACTCTCACGGTTCGGTTACTTGTAGAGTTAAAAAGGCAAATATTTTCTTTGTTGGTGAATTAACACAAACACGTTCTGCTACCCACCATAGAACGTGTAAACACATAACAATACGCAATAATTACACACCACAGCCACCCATCTGTTATGCTCAGCGGCTGGAGTTCATTATATACATTAATAAAAAGAGGATAAGTTTGACTAGATTCTCCTTCAATAAATTTCCAAGTGAGAATCTGGGAAATATGTACAGCGGCTTTACTGAAAAACGTAGCGGTGCTTACAAAGGGTTCAGCCTCTCACGGCCAGTCTCGGGTCCGCCCATACCATGTACACACCTGAAGACCTCCGGCCGACACCTTCTTAAGACACGCGTATGGTAAACCTCGTTTAACCTCAGGCACTTCATACTGTGACCTCGCTTACCCGAGGGACTTCATACTGTGACCTTGCTTCCCTGAGGCACTTCATACAGTCACCTCGCTTATCTGAAGGTCTTTTTACTGTGACCTCGCATATCTGAGGCACTTCATACTGTGACCTCGCTTTTCCGAGGGACTTCATACTGTGACCTCGCTTACCTGAGGGACTACATAGTCTTACCTCGTTTATCTGAGGGACTTCAAACTGTGACCTTGCTCTCTTGCACGTCCACCGTCAGGACAATTCTCTAATCAGTGGCTTTTGCTTACCTTACCGTGTACACTTAATCAGGCGGCCAACACCTTGTGAGCGACAGGTAAAGTGACTCCTCTGACATGGAACATTCCTGCTTCTCTGAACACTTAGTTATACAGTAATTTATCTTACCTGAGAATTTAATCACTTCATTTACCTGAGAATTTTATGGTTACTCCATTTAACTGAGAATTTATTCGTGACTTTATGTACCTGAGAATTTATTCGTGACTTTATGTACCTGAGAATTTATTCGTGACTTTATGTACCTGAGAATTTAATCGTGACTTCATTTACCCGAGGAAATTTGACACTGGAACTGATATTGTTTATTTGTTAAAAAAATTCTATAAAATTAAGTTAAACAATACCGTTAAAGATACACCTGACAGGTCCTTTTGTGAGAATTGCCTGGAAGACACCTGTGGAAACCTAAGTTAAAATGTCCTATGATATGGGAGAGAGAGGGGATGAGAGAGAGTAGAGATTCCACGTTGTGTTGCATAGGAGAGAAGAGAGAGAGAGAGAGAGAGAGAGATTCCACGCTGGTAAAAATGTATTAGTGGTTTGTAGTGAGTAGAAAATTGTAGAGATTTAATTGAATTCAGGTTTGGCACGAGTGAGAGAAAATTGGAAGGCCTTGTTGTACCGGCTTAATTGTTTTACCCCCCATAAGGTGTAAAGAGAATCGCCCTTACACTAATTATTCCTTACCTTTACCTGATCACTGCAAACATTTCCCCCACAACAAAAGAAACACCAATAACATCAATGCCAGATTATTTTTTTCTTATTTCTTTCATTATATATATTTTTTTTCGTTGTTTTTGTATTCTTCTATTAAATATTTCTTCCTATGGTTTCTTGGACTGTCATTCTTCTCTCCATGCCTATTCTCATTCCTCCTTACATTCCTCTTTCCTTTCACATGGTTTCTCTCCTCTCCCTGTTTTATCCTTAATTTGAGGAGTTTTTAACCATTCTTAATTGTCTGGGTGATAGGTGAGGGGAGAAGTGTGAGTGGGAAGGGGAAGGGAAGGGAAGAAGGGAAGGGAAGAAGGGAAGGGGAGGGGAGAAGAGAAGGGGAGGAGAGGAAGGGTGCTATATTTTCAAACAGCCACTCATCATTGTCCTGTCTTCATCTATTTCAATTATCATCTTCTCTTTCCTCTTCCCAACTTTTCTTTACAAGCTGCTTCTTTATCTTTACTACTCTTCGTGTTTCTTTTACTCTCTCCTTCCCTTCTCGATTCTCCCTTATTTATCTCTTATGTTTCCGATTGTTTTTTTTTGCATTTGCTTATTCCCTCTTTCGTCGTTTGTCTCCTTATGTTTATTTTTTGTAATTTGATTTTATTTCTCTTTTCATTTTCTCTTTGTTTCTTGGTATCCTTTACCCCTCTCCCATTCCACTCCCTGTTGTCACTCCTTTCCATTTTTCCTCTTTCTCTACTTCCAATCACCTTCTTATCTCTCTACTCTTCCTTCTCCTCTCTCATTTTTCCCCATCTCCTTTCTTCTCATTTCCCTCCCTTTCTCTTCATCCCTTCTCGCTTTATCCCTTTCCTCCATATTTTATTCTATCCCTTCTTTCCCCCTTTTCCCCCATCCCTCTATTCTCCTTCTCTCTCTCCCTCTCCCTTTACCTCTCTTATCCTCCTCTTTCACACACAACACACACACACACACACACACACACACACACACACACACACACACACACACACACACACACACACACACACACACACACACACACACACACACACACACACACACACACACACTGCTCTTAATTCTCTCTATAGTTAACTAGATTTTTGATGCTGTTGATTTAAAGGTGTGTTAGCGCACCCCTCTCCTCTTCCTCCTCCTTCTTCCTCCTCCTCTTCTCCTCCTCCTTCTTCCTCCTCTCCCTCTTCCTCTCCTCCTCCTCCTCCTTCCTCCTCCCCTCCCTATAGAGGTTTTAATCTCATATAATAGTGTTTTGTTCTTATGACTTTAATTAGACTCTCCCTATACCTACCTACCTACCTCCTCCTCCCTCTTCCCTTTTGTTGTCCCGACCAATGGCGTTTTACTCTTCTCATTGTCTTCGTTTCCTGTTATAGATCAGACCTCCTCCTCCTCCTCCTCCTCCTCCTCCTCCTCCTCCTCCTCCTCCTCCTCCTCTTCTTCCTTCTTCTTCTTCTTCTTCTTTTCTTTTCTTCTCTTCATTATCTTACCTTATCCAACCCCATCACTCCCCCTCCTCACTCTCTTTCTCCCCCCTCCCTTCTTCCTCCTTCAGATCTCCTCCCTACCCCTCGTTGTCCTCCCTACCCATTACTTCTCCTTTCCACTCTTCCTCCTCCGCTTATCCAATCACTTTCCCTTCCCCCTTTTCCTCCTCTTTCGCCTCCTCCTGTTCTTCCTCATCCCGCTCTCCTCCTCTTCCTTCTCATCTAAAATCCCCCTCCTCCTCCTCTCCCTGTACATGATCCTCCTCAAAAACTAATTAATCTGGGTGGGTTTGTCTTTTTCTTTCAGAGTGATCTAAAGGCTGGATCTAACTGCTCTCTCTCTCTCTCTCTCTCTCTCTCTCTCTCTCTCTCTCTCTCTCTCTCTCTCTCTCGTACCTGCTATTGTTACACCAGGTAGCCAAGGTTTTTATGCGTGGCCACCGTGTAAGACATTGGTGTTGTTGTTGTGGGTTGTCATTATCAATGTTTTAGTGCCTCGGGCTACTGGTCTCAAGGTTGTGTGTCTGGAGGTTGGTGGAGGGGGTAAGAGGTGGGTGGGTGGAGGTGTATTTGACGGGCTTAGAGGTTGAAGGGGGGTTGAATATGTGTGTGTGTGTATGTGTGTAAGAAAGGGGAGATGGGGGGGGGGTGTTGGAGAGGGTGGGGGATAGGTAGAGGGACAGGTTGGGAGAGAAAGGAAGTGGGTGGGTGGGTTGGTGGTGGGGGTGGGTAAAGAGAACAACCTCACATGGACACCAATAAGTCACTGGATTCCACCTCACCTAAATTCTCTATGACACCCGCCTTCACCGCACCGTCAGTTCACATAATCACTAAATTTATCTCCCTTACCCACGTCTGTTGATATGAAATACGTAATATGATTCTACTGAAGACTCTCCTCAAAGATACTCGTTATTTCCTCTAGCTATACAGGGTCATCGTAAAGGAAAGGTCATACAAGGTCATCGTAAAGGAAAGGTTATACAAGGTCATCGTAAAGGAAAGGTCATACGGGGTCATCGTAAAGGAAAGGTTATACAGGGTGTCTCATAGAAATGTAAACAAACTGCCTTATAGATTCTTGGGGAAGTGAAGGTAGTTGTGTGCAGTGCCTTGTGTACCGAAGGCTTAGTATACAGTGTGCCTATAGGACCCTTGAGCCCTTATACTGCCCTTAGCTATAATATAGGGTTTAATCTAAGGGCAGAATAGTACAACACAATTTTCAATTTCCCTTGATTATAGAACATGGTTCAGCAGAGGCCACAACCCTTCAGTACCTTAGATTATACCACAACTTATAACTTCTCTTGATTATAGAACAAGATTCACCGAAGGCCACTACCCATCACCACCTTAGATTATAGTACAGCGATCCACTAAGTTATAACACGCTACTCTTTAATGGATTATACACCTGGGCTCCACCTAAACACATAAACTAACACTGTTGAAAATTATAGACCAGCAGCCAACACCTGCCTATGCATTTGTACCTCCAATCTAATTAATTTTTAACCCCCCTGAGTATCATGAATCCGAAAATAATCCAATTAATTACTAGCCAACAAGATAAATTTGTACCCCCAATAGTATTACCGAACAAGTCTTCTTCCATCGGTCTCAAACGTATCATTGACAGGCATTGAGAATATTTTTTTTTTAGGTTCTTCATTCATCAAGTAGACTATGTTATCAGCGTCTTCCCTCCTCTCCACAGCCCGATCCTCCCCCCCCCCTCTTTCCGTCTCTCTCCCTCCTCCTCCTTCCGTCTCTCTCTCTCTCCCCATCCCTATCTCCTTCCGTCCCAAGCTTCCTCTGCCCCTACCTCCATCACCAATGCTTTTCTGCCTGCTTCCCTACCTGCCTCCTTACCTACCTGCTTCTCTACCTGTCTGCCTCTCTACCTGTCTGCCTCCCTACGTGTTTGCTTCCCTATCTGCCTACCTCCCTACCTGCCTCCCTACCTGTCTGCCTCCCTACCTGTTTGCCTCCCTACCTGTTTGCCTCCCTACCTGCTTGCTTTCCTACCTGGCTACCTCTCTACCTCCCGCCCTGCCTCCCTACCTGCCTCCCTGCCTGCCTCCCTTGTGTCCAGGTACCGATGAAGGCTTCTGTCCACCACCCGCCCACGATATCAGTTTACGAGTCTGGGGTCTCAACAGAAAACGAGATTTTTATCTTCAAATGCAGATTATTTGGATTTCATCACCATGTTTCTTTTGTTTTATTTGATTCTATGATGCTGTTTTTATTTATTTTTTTGTTACCTCCCCTTCTCGTTGGTGTATTTTCTTCTGATGGGATGAACCGACACGCTATCATTACCATCGTGATATCTTGTGGCACAGAATAATCAGGCTTCCGAGAAATCCTGGACTAAGATAATTGGAGGCCAATTTGTAAACCCAGAAAATTCGTATCATATATCTACATAGATGAACCCCAAGCAAGCAGTTTTCCATCCAGTTCATTTTCCTATTTGCCAGGTTTATGTTGACCACCGGAGGCTCAGGGGGGAAGGAGAGGTGTAGGAGGGAAGAAGGAGAGGTTAGGGGGGAGGAGAGTGGGACAGGCCGACATCTAGAAGCCATCGGGGTAGTAAACAGAGTTGATGTAGGTGGCGGCCGTCGTATCTTGCCCGAGCATCGCAAAATATTGATCGTTTATTACACAGGTTGATCCAGGTGGTGAGATGAGGTGGGGAATATTGTAGGATTTATAGATTGTCTTATGTCAGCACCTTAACTGCTCCCATCCACTCTCTCTCTCTCTCTCTCTCTCTCTCTCTCTCTCTCTCTCTCTCTCTCTCTTCCTTCCTTCTTACGTCTCTTCTCCCTGTCTACATCTCTCTCTATCTCTTTCCCTACTTACCTATGTGCTTTCTTAATCTTAATTACTCTTAGCTTGACTACGCCCACACCTTCTGCATGCCCTACACGCCCACCACAACAATCATCAACATACACTCCCACCCCTACATTATCAACATACACGCCCACCATAACAATCCTCCACATACACGCCCACCATACTAATCATGAATACAATACGACAATACGAAATAACATAGACTAAATTACAGAAAAAAAAACGATCAAAACTAAATAACAAGCTGTTTAATGTTGATTCAATGTACTGAAACACGAATAATATAAATTGAAATGCGATATGATAATTTTCTGTTGTTGTTTATGGATACAGGTAAGCTTCACCTGTCAGGGGTTATTAAGCTTTGAATACAAGTGTAATTTATTATAGAAAATCTTATTGGGTCGAAAGGGATAAAATATTGGTATTTTTTCTATGATGAACAAAAGTTTCTATTAACACTGTCGTTGGTCATCCTATAGTGAGAAATATAACAGGTAAGATTCTATATTGTGGTTACCTGGTGCAGCTTATCTAACCTTCTCAGTATACCTGTAAACTGAGGTCTCTGGTTAGCCTCTTGATCAACCAGGCTGTTGCTATTGTCCGCCCACAACTTACCAAAGCCATAAGTCTTGTTCATAAGAGAGGTTGAATATTTTGTTCAGTTTGGGAGACTGGTTGAACGTGCAGATTTAGTTCTTCTTTGTTATACATATAGTGTCATATACCTTTCTCTATTTACAGTAAATACTTGAAATGTTAACCACTTCCAACATTTACCGTGAACATTTATAATGTTTACTGTGAACACAACAAGGTGCATAACGATGTACTGTAGGTATAACAAGAAACACCTATATCGATAATTATTGAGGTGCACAGGGACTTTTCGATCACCTTGCACATTATTTGTTTGGTGTCTTACGTCCCGATGCTCCGTGGTGTAAGGAACGTGTCCAGTCCACTGTAGTGATCGTTAACCTTTAAGGCGTCGTTAAGGAGCAGAGAACAATCCTGGTAATCAGTTGCCTGGTGCAGAGAGGGTGGTGGTGGTGGTGGTGGTGAGGGCGATGGTGGTGGTGAGTGGTGGTGAGGGTGGCGGTGGTGAGTGGAGGTGAGGGTGGCGGTGGTGAGAGCGGTAGTGGTGGTGAAGGCGGTAATGGTGTTGAGGGTAGTGGTGGTGAGGGCGATGGTAGTGGTGGTGGTGAAGGTGGTGGGGTATTGGTAATCGATAATGAAAAAAAAAAGTCTTAAATAGCCAAGGAAATGTCCCAAACTTTCTGTCATGTAAACTATACTAGAAAATTTATTAAACGTCCACATCCTTGACATGAAAAGCACAAAGAGAAAAGAAAAATAACGTGATGTTTCAACCAACCACTAAGAGATTCCAAGCCTTCTGTGGCGTCTAATTAAGGGAGGTCAAATATCACATTAAGAAACACCAAAAGAAAAATGTTTCGTATTTAAGATCATTTACCGGAAGACGACAACCACCACGACTTAATCTAAATTAATGGCTGCCATGAAATGCTCTTTATTATTCAGTCACTCATCTCAACACAGTTCCACGTCATGATCAAAATCACTACGAAATTCTGATCTAAACGTCACTTCTGAGGAGATTAAGAATATTTTCCTCTTCAGAGTTACGCCATTATCAAATCACTTAATTAATTATGCGCATCGTAATTGGAAACAATGCAATTACACATGGAAATCTGAATTGAAAACTGGGAGAAGGATTATTTTGTGGTCATTCTATAAATTTAGAATTAGAGCTGTATAAGGAAAAATATATTTAAGAAGTGATTTTGTATATTAGAGATAATTTTGTTTGTAAAGTTGGTAATTGATATAAATTCTTAATATCTACAATACCACAAATCTAATAATAATTTACCCCAATATGCACCTTAAAAAAAAATCACAAACTTCTGACAAAAAATAATAAGCAGATGTTTTTATAAATCGTGTACACAGAGACGACGTAGTAGTACCAGGTTGGGTTAAAGCCTCAAATAGTCGTAAATGAACCCTGGAGTGACAATAAAACACAACCTTAATTCTGAAGAGGTAAAAAGGGTTCCAAATTCAATCAGGATTATGGTCCTGAAATTTGTGGCTTTCTGTTAATTAACTTCTACTAAAGGTGGGGGTTACTTTTTCCGGTTTCTTTTCGTGTAGTTCTTTTCTTGTTTAATTCTTTTTATTTACTGTACTGTCCAGTCAACTATTAAAGTCCATTCGCTTCCCCAACGGAAACACGAACCAGAGATTCAGACTGACGAATCCGAAGCATTTTTATGGACAAAATAATATATCAATCTACTGCTTCGGGTTCACGAGTCAGAATCTTGGGGTTCGTGGTTCAGGGGGAAAAGACGAACGGATTATTTTTTGTAGTCGACTGTACGTGTTGCAAGCATTGAAGAATTAATTCTAAAGTAGAGTTGTGCTGTAGGTCCATTTTACCCAACTTTCTCATCTCAAAGCTAAAAATTAGCCTCACATAATCTTTTAAAATCCCAGTCTTGGTCTCACTTTTAATCAAACACCTGTGGGTTAATATAAAGTGTGAATGTATTTGTTAAAGAGGTAAACTAGCTCAGGGGTGAAGGACAACATAGTATGCCTGAGGAAGTTAAACAAAGCCATGCTACTCGTTCCCCTGGTGAAGATCTTAGCCTCGTGGGTGTAATGCAGGCAACAGCAGGAGCATACAAAGAGGCGCTCTGGTGGTGATCCAGTGAACCCTGTTGACTCGTTCTGGCTCCACTACTACACTACTAATGACGCTCATAAACTCTCTCTTTTCCCCTCCTGTCTCTCTCTCTTTC
Organism: Homarus americanus; assembly: GCF_018991925.1. NCBI lineage: Eukaryota > Metazoa > Arthropoda > Malacostraca > Decapoda > Nephropidae > Homarus > Homarus americanus. The sequence goes on from NW_024718828.1 coordinate 107,267, forward strand.
TTTTTCTTTCATTTTAATTTCTTTCGACTTTTTCGTTTCCTTTTCTCGTTTAATTTATTAGTTTTCCTATGTTGCTATTTATTTTCTAGTGTGTACATTAAGGAGTGATAAATATACTGTTTAACATTACGTGAAGCAGTGACTGTATACGTGAAATAATGTGTACGTTAAGTAGTGATAACATGAACGTAAAACACCAATGCGATAAGTAGTTATAAATTGTACGGGTTACAGTGAAAAACATTTACTTGAAGCGGTGACTAACTAATGGAACCTAAACAGTGAGATGTCCGCTGTGGTGACGATGGCAATAGGGTGACGCGCCGGCAACAATCAGTACCCGAATACACTGAGAATGTCTGTTTAAATTACTAATAACTCGTCCATATGTAATAAAGTAAGAACTAAACCTAAGTCAAGTTATATAAGTCAGCGAGGCGATGCTGCTTATCCACTAGTCGCTTTTGGCCTTGAGAACTGAAATAGCAACAACTAAGCGTCAAGAAATTAACACATTAGGCTAATATTCATGGAGTTTATTTGCTCATAAAGTAACACACATAGGTACGACAGACGCAAATCTGGTACAATTTTGTGTGGAGCAGTTTTGTACTGTCTTTGAAGGTTGGAAGAGAGAACTTGGGGCTGCTCATCGCTCGTACTGGCGTTGTTTGCCGTGTTAAATGCACACAAGTATTAGTTTACCATAAAAAACAGGACTACCGTTTTCTCTTAAGAAGATTACTTATTGTCAGTTTCTATCAGAAAGCTCTACTTTTTAATTACAGTAACATTTTAGAGTAATTATATTAATAAACTTGTTAGAAACCATTATTTTTAAATTTCTAATTAAAATTGGTGAAGATAACTAAATTATCCTCATCGTAAGCAAAACAAATCTGACAAGAGCGTAAGGAAGTAAACTTAACGCCATCTATGAATGAACACTATCTCAACGCCATCTATGAATGAACACTACCTCAACGCCATCTATGAATGAACACTAACTCAACGCCATCTATGAATGAACACTACCTCAACGCCATCTATGAATGAACACTACAACTAATCCAGATTTAGCGCCAAACTTTCTTCTCTTAGTATCATTACGTCATGTTAGTGCGAGTCTACTGTTTTTGGCGCGTCAGTGACGTCACTCAGCGAGGGTGTCATGGCTGACGGGTGAAGGCTGTTGTTCACAAGAACTAAACCCCACAACTCGGGATATATTGAACTTTAATCCCCTGAAACTGTGCACTGTGTAGAAAAACTTTGACTGTACTGAAATAAGATATTCAAAATAGTGAGTGAATCGGCTGGAAGGTGTTTTTGACATTTAACACGCGAGTATGGAGCTGGCCTTGAATCGACGAGTGCGAAAGGACTCGATGCTCTACAAAATGACTTAAAAGACTACATAGGTGAGTTATATGGAGGTTATTTAGCGACATTGAATATACAAGTAGGTACAGAATGTTGTGAATGGGCGAAATAGTGAAAATAAGGGTGGATTTAAACATGAGACTATTCATTGTCGATGCACTGTGTCAGCTTTTGTTTTCTTTAAGGGCATGAGCCCACATCAAGGCCCGGGGGGCGGAAATATAATAATAATAATAATAATAATGCCAATGATGATGATAATGGTAATAATAATAATAATAGTAATAAAATTAATATAAATATATTTAATAAATAACAATTCTAATAAAAGAAAATAATAATAATAATAATAATAATAATAAAATTAATAATATTTAAAAAAAAAATAATTATAATAAAAGAAAATACACATACAGTAATAATAAAAGTATAAAAATTATAAATAATAATAATAATAATAATAATACCCCCTGTAATAATAAAGAGCCATGAATAAATTAAAAAACAAAAAATAAAAAAATCAATAGTGAGAAATGATATATGTATGTTGTGTTGTTAATAGTAAGAGTAACAATTGAGACCCTGCAATTGTGTGTAAATGAGGCAGAAAGTCAGATCAGCAACCTGGGACTTGGTCACAATTTTTGTGATGCCATATGGCAGCAGGGTCTACCATTAGACAATATCTTCCCAGATGGTAGTACCTCCCTGAAGTGTTGATAGCACCTTCGGGTGCGACAAACCTTTCTGTTGTGTAATAGGTCTTTAAAGTTGAGGGAAAATGCGAGGGAAAAATACTAAAAATAACATCAAACAAACATTTAAAACCTTATCTAACCTTAACGTATTAAAAACCGTAAAACCATAAAGCACTTATCTTATTCTTGTTTTCGTTGTTTAATGTGTTAGTATTGTTTTCTGTGTTCAGATGAGAGGATCCATGAACACGATAGCGGTTTTTAACCTTTTAATAGGTAAGGTAACATTATATCTGAAAAATAATAAGCAATACGGAAGAATAACAATGGAATAAATGCCTGTATAAGAAATATAGAAAGTTTGGAGATTTTCTAAGATGCACATTCGTTAAAATTGCCCCTTGTACAGTGCAAGGCCGATAAATTTTCAACACTGACGCTCAACAAAATAACACTTGCAAGTGACGACATCTTTATATTTTGCCAAACAATAAGTGCTTGTCGATATGAGTTATTTGTATCGTAGAAAAGAATACAGGTTGAACGATTCCTCTAAGCTTCTTGAATAGTTGTTCTGTTAGGAAACAAACATGATGAATCATTCTTGCTCTTTCAGTGTTATTTAAAATGTAAGGTTATGGAATATATAGGCGAGTGTGTAGCCTAGTTTATTGGTACATTTGGCTAAATAAGTTCGCAGTGACCCAAAGTATATGGCAAAAAATCTGGTAACGTGTATGTTAGGGTGCCAACCCGGGGGACAATGAAAAGCCGCGTTCATAGTCTGTCTATAGCGAAGGTGACAAGGGGGAACAGACATGTCCTCACTGCTTGGAGGCTGAGCCGGAACTGACAGTTGAACTTTAACCGTTGGCGGACCCATACTCTGTTGCCAAACTGGCACATACCCCAACAGTGTAAAACTTTGTTTCCAAACGCAAGATATACTGTACCCGCACCTGTCACTCAAACGAGGCGTCCCATACTCTTTCCTACCAATCATCGTCACCCTTACCTCAGGAATATCTAATGAAGATGCTCGACTGACACACATTCTTATTATTTTCAGAAAAAAAGGTCCCCAAATTTTACTACAGTGCCACCGGTTACGGAGTTAGTGTACTACTCAGAGAAAACTGAATGGTTAAAAAAAAGTTACTCATAAAAAAGGATTATTGCTTAACGAGGAATTATTTTTATCTTAGGTAGACCCAATTAATTACTATATTCCACTATATATCTCCTGTCGCCTCTTGCCACTTCATGAACCCCAAGATGCAGTCTCGTAAACTGACGCGGTAGACACAAATGCATTTTTCATCCAGCTTCCCGGTGGTGGTAGCTTAGTGTAGACCAACTCCTCAGTTCAGTGTAGTCTAGATCCGCCAGTGGCGTTGTTTCCTCGACCCCACCCACCCCAGCTGAGCGTGAGCCAGGCACCGTCGATCAAAAGCTCCTCTCCTAAAAAAATACCGGCTTCAGAATGATGGAAACCTGACTAATTGGTTATTATCCTGCGGGTAGGAAGCTTTGCTAATTGGCCATTACCCAAGCGTCTGGCATTGCAGACTATAGAGGTTTGTAAGAAATTCCAAATAAAGATTAAAAAGAGAAAAAAAAGGTAGGCACAAGATGCGTGTTATACAAGTCTGATCAGCCTCGGTAGGAGCTAAGGTAGAATCCACGCGTATGAGGGCACCAAGTTCAACTAATGGTTGTTGTCCACGGCTTACCTCCTCTTGTGTCCCTCCTAACCCAACCTAACCTAAATATTTACTGAAGAGCAACTTCCCCATCGTAATATCGTAGTGTGGTGATAACTATCTTGACATCATGATGGTCAAGGGCCAATCAGTGCACTTCATACCTGCATACGCGTGGTTTTTTAAAGGTCATTTTGGAATACAGTAATCATACGGACTATAAATATAGCTAGTTCGGGTCATAAACACTCTCGGCCCGACTCAAACACTCCAATCCGTTTCATAAATACTTCAAGTTCGATACAAAAACACCTAGCAGGAGTCCTAACCATAATAAAAACACGGTAGGTCCGTCAAGTCAGTGCATTCAATTCTTATATTTATTAACATGATGACCTGTAACTGAATTAAACCTCAGTGTTGTGTTGCCGGACACGCCTAGTATGCAGGAGTGATCACAGATTTTTGGCCTCGTTTCGTCAGGGTCAAACCCCCGCCTCTATGGACCTAACGGATGGGTGTTTTAGTGTTTGAGGGATGTTTTAATCTCCAGCATGAAAACAGTAGTCTTGAAAGGGTGATATATAGTAAGGCAAAATTTAATGTGTACTGAAGAAAAAGTTTAACTAAATTATTCTGAAAAGTTCAATTTCCAGAACAGCTGAAGACATCAATGCTATAAACCTCCCCCCCTCCCCCCTACCCCAACGCACCCCCACTTTCATCCTCCCGGATTTCTCTAGCTAGGCTTAGATGTTTCTGACTACCGTAACGAGCAAATTGCCCTTTGAGAGTCGGCGAGGCGGGTCGTACGGCTGGCTGCCCCGCACACAGTTTGTTTACTACCTGCCTGGTGGTGGTTGAGCTCACCAGGACTACCTCAGTGCCGTTAATAATAATAATGGTTGTGGTATTATAATTAATTTAGCCTACTACTACTACTACTACTACTGTTATTGTTATTATTTAGTAACACAATAAATTTACAGTCGCCTACTTCGTTCATGTGGCAACAAATAATAATAATCACTGGAAAATAGGACGTTCTTCCTCTGCTTCTCCTCCTACTTCTCCCATCCCCGTCTCCATTCCTTTCATTGTCTCTTCAAAGGATTTTTTTCCTTTTTAAAAGTGACATCGTATATCATATTACAGAAACCAAAATATGTTTTGTTTCTGTTGACGATTGTACTTTTGAATATTAATACATGTATACAAATACTGGTAAAAACAGGTATCAGGAAACAGCCCTATCAATCCGTTCCCTATACTGGCCACACGAGTAGTGCCTCGGTGCCACATGAGCTAGGGAGGCACGGTAGGGCGTGAAATCTTTTTTGTAAGCGACTGTACACCCACTAAAAAAATATTCGGCACCCTTATGGCGTGATATAATATGACACGGGTGCCGAATAATTTTTCAGTGGGTGTACATATAAGCCTACCTCCCCACATACAACAACACACACACACACACACACACATACCATAAGGACACGTCATCTGATTGCTGTATATCCGCACACGAAAACAAAGTAATACATACACCCGCACAAAAACGTGAAATACTTTACAAGTACCACAGTATAGATGCTTAGTAACGAAGGCTGGTATTTAGACATGAAAATGTTTACTATGAACGAAAACACGTTACCTGTACGAGAAAATGTTAAATGAGAGTGAGGAAAAGTTTATTTTTAGGGAGTAAACGTTTACTTAGACATAGGAAACGTTTACTCGGATTCAGACAATGATTACTCTGAGCGAAAAAGGTTTATTCTGAAAGGGAAAACATTTTTCTTTGAGCGAGAAAACGTTTACTTCGAAAACGCCGTTTAATCCGCCTGAGAAAACGTTTTCTTTGAACGTGGAAACGTTTACTCAGCGAGGAAACGTTTCCTTTGAAGTGCAATTGTTCCTTTTCTGGCTGGACCCCCAAACGTTAGTGAATAATAATTGCTGTTGTGGCGTAAACGACAAAGATTTACGTGATGATTCGTCTGTGTGATGAAAACTGAATTAGGGTGGCTGTGTGTACTACAGCCCATGTTGTGTGGGTGTCTGGGCTGTTGCGATTCAACCCGGGTGAAAAATTGGTGCCTGACGATGGACGGAAGAGAATTTTGGACGATGAAAATTATAGAATAGATTATAAACACGAGTAAGTAAATACCTATTGAATTTTTAGATTACAATAATAACTTGCAATATATTTTATTTAATTATAAGGAACAGTAAATACCAGTGTCGTACCGTGGTTGCACTGATGGGGCATGCATAACATCACACGTATCAGTTATCAATTCAAATATCAAGTAGGATATGGCCTTTTTCTAAATAAGGGTTATATATATATATATATATATATATATATATATATATATATATATATATATATATATATATATATATATATATATATATATATATATATATATATATAGTGTGTGTATTGAGGATATTGTGGTGTGTGTGCGTTGGTGGGTGCTACCCACAGGGTGATGTGAGGTAGCGTTAAGTTAGTATTAAGGTGCATGCTCAGCTTGCTACTCTTACGCTTTCAGTTACTGCCGTCAGCTAGTCCTTGTGGTGGAAGGGGAGAGTCGAGTAGCATCAACAGCCAACACTCTTGACGACATTATCCAATTGGTGAGCAGCAGTGGAAACGCACCTTCCCCGACCAGCCAAATCAGCACTCGGCCCCAGACCGTACCTCGACCACGCCAACCTTAACAACTCTTAGAACCGAATAAATTGTGTTGACGACCTCGACTGGCCCTGAACAACGCCTTCAAACAGCTCAAGAATAGTGAAGAAATCCTCACGAGCGTTCAGGATTGTCAACAACAGCTGTTCCTCCCCACTTGTGTGTGAGTGAGCCACCCACACTCTTGCTGGCGGGCACCTGTTTCTTGGCCTTCCTGACGTGGTTGAGGGCCTTTTCTCCACAGTATGTCAAGCCATCGGACTGCATTCGTAGTAAGTATTGTGTGTGTGTGTACATATAGTGAATAGGTTTCCTTTTTTTTTAATTTGTTTCATTTCCTCCCTAGTTATCAATGCTCCGCTGTGTCATGTAACCTATGAGTCAAACGTGTCTGTCTGTTACTTGTATGTCAGCTGATGTAGCTTTGTGTTATATCTTACGTGTACCAGTTAATGTACGTGTCTCATTCTTACAACAGATTATGTACGTAACTGCCATGTATGTAGGATAATCAATGTTTGTTTTATGTATACCAAATTGTGTATGTATCTGTTTGGTCTGCTCCTTATTCTGTCCGTTAAAGATTATGGTCACATCTGGTATAATAAACGTGTGTTGTGTGCACCTGAGCCGACTATGTGCGTGTCTTGCAGTGTGTGTCAGATTACACCTCGCTCCCGGAGTTTAGGCGAAAATGACTCTATCACCAACCCAATTTCCTCGCAGAAAGTTACTGATATGAAGCGAGATTTTTCATAAAATTTAACTTGAAATTCCCAATGTATGCTTTTCCTGACCTGACTGATGGATTTCTTTTCTTTCTTCACTGGTGAAGGAGGTTTATATGTTTCAAGTAGCTACGGCTTAAGCTACCCACATCTCCATTACCTTCGTTTGGATACTTACGTATGTCTTTTGTGATCTGTTGTTGTTGTCAACTATTGAGAAAAAATATTATGTATATACTGTAATTTAAATTGAAGAGAGACACTCGGCTCAGAGGAAATGTTTTTTATAGTCACAAGTGAATCTTATGTTCAGGCACTTGCCTCCTCCACCAGGGTCCAGGAGGGTACTCTCATGGTCTCTCCTCTTGTTAATATTGTCTTCTCTTGCCCCATTTGAAGGACGAGCTCTCCTGCTCCTCTTTCTTCACCACTTGAAAGACGACTTCTGTTTCCCCTCCTTCACCAATAAGAGGATGAGTTCTCCTCATTCTCCTCATTCGAAGGGTGACTTCTCTTGCTCCTCCGTCTCCTCCTCCTTCACTTGTGGGACGATTTCTCTTCGTCCTTCTCCTCCTACTTCACTTGAGAACGAGTTTTCATCCTCCTTTACTTAAAGAACGAGTTCTCCCCTTTCCTCCTCGTCCTCTTTCAACCATTCCTCCTCCTCCAGCCATCCTCTCTTCTATTCCTTCCCCTCCTGCTGCTGCACCTCCTCCACATCTTCTCCACTCAACACTTTTTCTCGTCGTTTTGTCAGCCGAGAGTTTCACATTAATTAAGCTCGTAGCTGGAAGTCATTATAATGTTATTTTTATCCCTGATCTCATCCAGACTTCACCTTTTTGGACGACGATACATTTTTACCCTCGTTTTATTTTTAATTTTTTTATTTTTTAGTGTTAAGTGATATGTTCCAGTTGAGCAGGAATGCCGGAGTTATTTGAATATTATGTAAAGAATTCACCTATTTTTTCCTCTTTTCAGTAACGTGGCTGTCAGAGTCGTCCTTGTGTATGTGTGTCGGGTGCGTTCTGTTGCCACGGGTGTCTTCTTTCATAGGGCATTTACACATGCCTCCTTCCTTCATCCCACGCCTGTTCTGAGACGGAAGGAGTCTACACCAAGACGCCCACACCTACTACCGCACCTTCGTCACATCCACACAGGTGTTCACAATATTACACCCACACCTGCTTCCTCTACACCTTCACTCAGACACGTGCCGGAACATCAAGGTAAATTGCCTGAGAGATATATCCGGTAGAAGACATAATGCGACCTTCAAGACAGTGGTGGTAAACACATATTGCTCTTTGATTCCAGACATCTGTTGAAGGCACCGTGACCCGTATCGGATAATAATAATAATAATAATAGTGTTTTATGGACAACAGAATTAGTATAAATGACGAGTTGCTGCTGATTCAATTGCAGATCCTGAACTTTCCGTGCCGTGAGATGCTTAATAAGGACCTTGGAGTGTACACAGTTTTAACTTCCCGAGTTGCTTGTTAATGAAAAGACTCGGTGTGCTCAGCGTTACAATGGGATGTAAAAAGTCACGCAAGTTGAAATATGACGTTCATGATACGACTTCAAGATGAGTGGTAAAGATTGAACATTCCAAGTTGGTTGTGATGTAATACAAGAAAAGAACATAGAGTAAAGATAAGAAACACGTACGAGTTGATATGAAGCTTATGACTCTTGACTTACATACGAATAGTGAATGCCAGAGCCGGAAACATCATCGTCCACATAAAGACCAACATGAGGAAGTCGCCGATCAGCTCCAAACAAGATTTCGTAACCCATGAACAAACTTCCCGAGACAACAGTTCGCTTCAGGGGAGACGAGACTCAAAATATTCCATCACATTAGGTCAAGATTCTCTCCAGGAAGAAGCTGACGCCAGAGCAGGGAAGAAGTTGATAAGAGGGTCGAGTTTCTTTGGGTCAAGGTATTTTCCAGAGTTCTTCTGCTTAGGGTCTTCCAACAGATCTAGAGGCCAAGAGGACGTAGCTGGCCAACAGACGAAGGAAATGACAGCCGAGAAGTATATCAGGAGAGATGAGAAGAGAGAGAGGGAAGGGAACTCAACAGAGGAAGAGACTGATGGTCTAATTAGTAAGAAGATGGAGATCTACTCCAAAGGTCCAAGAGTTGACGATGCTGAAGGGAACAAGGTGAGTTGCTTGTGTGTGTGTGTGTGTGTGTGTGTGTGTGTGTGTTTTCTTCAAGTTTTTGTGTATTTATTTAGCGGGCAGTCGTGTATGTGTTCTTTGTAATCGACCAGTTTGTCGAGTGATATCGAGATATTACCTCATAAATCTACCTGTGCAACTGTGTGATGATGTACTCGTCAACAGGTGATGCGAAGGAAGTCAGAGATGGTCATGTGGGAAGAGCTTAATCCAGTGACCTTGCTGAACCAGGCGGACATAGGCGACCACCCGCTCCCAGGTGTCCATAACCCTCGAACATTCAGGTAGGAACGAATTGATTATTCCTCTGCCAGGTAAAACAGCGTAGAGTAATCCACTTATTCCAGACCTGAAATTTTACTATAAATAGCACCTCCATGTCCTTTTGTTTTTTATTAAATACAAGAATTTCACCAAATGTTTACAGACAGAGTTACTTTTGTTAAATCTTGTTTTTTTTAACATTATTATGAAACTGATTCTTGTTTCGTTTCCTTGGAGATGCATCCGGATTGAATTTAATGTTTTGTCATTAACAGGTGTGAAGAGGACACGGCTCTTTCTGGAGAAGAATTTTGGCCAGCCAGGGGTAAAGAACAAATCGTCAAGAACGGCAGACGTGCTCACCAAACAGGACGATGTGCAGTAAATGAATCGTCTGTTGGCACAGACAACGGCGTCCCGCACGACCAGAGCTTGAGGAACGATTGTGTTCAGTTTGAGGACCTAGAACACGGCACTAGGAGGAAGATAAATTTTCCTGAAAATACAGAAGCGGTCTATACCATGAACAACCCAGACAGCGCTTATGTCAAGACAGTATGGAACACTTTCAGAACTGACGCCTTCAAGGTATTTTCTGATCTTGGTTCTCGTATTATGAGACCCCCAAGTAGTGACGTGGTGCACATGAGACCCATTCAAAGGCCGAGTGACACTTCTGACATCTCTCCCAGCCCAGACGTGCCTCAACGTGCATTTCGTAGACCATCAGTACCAATCGCCAACCCAAAATCTTTTAAATCAGCATCTGTACCACTCGCTGAGATTTCGAAGCCTGGATCCGACCCACTCGCAGATCACTTAGAGAGATCGGAATCGTTCACGGAAGGATGGAGACAGCCTCGGAGACGGTGGCTACATCATCGCTCGTTCACCCGCCAGAAGGTTCTGCTGCTGGATTTCACGCCATCTGAGGTAGAGAAAGACGTCGCTTCTAAATCGGTAAGTGTTTCGTTATCCTCTGTTTTTGGCACGTGAGGTATTAAACACTGCCCCCCGCCCCTTTCCCATTCTGTCTTTATTTTAGGTTAAGGTGAGGAAAGGGCGGAAGGCATGCTGGGGCCCAAGGCACAGCCAGACATGAAGGATAGAGAAGTCACAACAGATAGTCGTGGGGGGAAAGGTTGGAAAAGAAGTTTAATGAGTTAAACAGAGGGGGACGATACCCCTTGTTTTACATATTACAGAATATGTTGGCTAACTAAGATAACCGATGATTCAGGATGAGATTGTACAATGGTTACTTTGGTAGACAATGACTAGTTTGATTTTACAATTACATGCTTATTAAAATCTTATACTGTATTACGTTATGGACTCACTAGATTGTGACTTGTTAAATGTGAACTTATGTCATCTAAGTTTTAATCTAAGGTGGATCACTGTGGCGGACATAGATGGGTCGCGGGTTGGGTTGTTGTAGTGCGGGCAGACTCCGTGGCCACCAGGCGTGGGGTCGCCCTCCGTTGATGTCTTCCCCGCGTAGGTGGTTTGGGCTGTGAGGGTCGTCCAGGAGCTTGTCCCAAACCTTCTTCTCTAGGCGATGGAACCTGACGTTGAGGGCCTCTATTTTATTTTTCAGGTGGATGGTTCCCATTGTCTCCTGGTAGGGTGGCGCTTGGCCTCCACCTGTTTTGGAAGCTCTGTAGTTGCCGGTCTTCCCGAGTGTGACGAGTGGTATATGTGGGTACTCCAACACAGGCCTCACCAGCGCCTTGTATAGGTGGACTTGTATCTTCTCAGGCATCATTAAAAAACGTTTTAATTTGGCGGCAGCAACTTTGCCTTTCTTTAGTCTGTCCTTCACATGGGAAATGATGCCCGTCCGAGAGATGATGAGGCCGAGCAACCTGCCTTGTTTAGAGTACTCAATCTCTTCGTCGTCGATCATCAATGGCGCCGGCTTGAATTTGGCTATGGGTATGACCTCAAAATTCGTTTTGTTTGTTTTTATTTTCCATTTATTTTCATACTCCGAGATATCCTCTATTGCCCGAGCAGTGAGTCGCGCCATCCTTGCTGTGGACCTTCCTGGGCAGGTGACGATCTGTGTTCCATCGTCGGCATACATGACGTACTCGCTGCCGACGATTGGGGGTGGCAGGTCAGCCGTGTAAAGTGTTGGTGAGAGACAAGAGCCCTGAGGCACGCCGCTCGAGAGTGAGAATTCTTCCCCATAATGTTTTTGCATCTTTATTTTGGCTCTGCGGTCCGTAATGAAGTTCCACAGCAGGCGCGTCAGCTTTTCGGGTAGCCCCAGTTGTATGATCTTATAATGCAGCCCCGCGTGCCAAACTTTTTCAAACGCCTTGCTGACGTCCCTTAGTACTACGTTGCACTACAGGCGGCCAGTCATGGCGTTGGCGATCTGCTCGTAGGCTTGGACTATGGCGGTGGATGTGCCTCGGTACTGGCGGAAGCCGAACTTGCGGGGGTTATGCACGTCTTCGTCCTCCAGATACATCCGCAACAGCTTGTTTACTATTTTTTCGGTGATTTTGGCAGGTACCTCTAGCAGCGATATTGGTCGAAAGTTTTCGACTGTGGAGGCTTCCCTGCTTTTGGTATGAGGCGGATAACGGCGATTTTGAACATCTTAGGGAAGTATCCAGAAGCGAGGCAGGCATTGCATGTATGAGCAAGCCTCTCGTTCATGTTGTCGGGAGTTGCGCCAGGATCTTCTTGTTAATATGGCTTTGCCCAGGTGATTTGTTTTTAAACCCTTTTATGACGGCTGACACATCTGCATGAACTATGCGCTCCGTCAGGTAGCTTTCGTCCACCAGTCTAGTGAAGTCAGTCCGTGGGAGCGGCTGGAGCAGGTGCTGATGGTCCTGCAACTGACCTAAAATGTCCTCCTCAAACTCCGTCGAAGCCCTCGTTCTCCTGTTCACTAATGGTAATGATCTTCTGTAAATATCGCCGTTGTAATTGTTCTTGGTTTTCCTCCTCGAATATTTTCACGTGGTTTTGGTTGAGCAGGTAAGGGACCGTGCTACAGGTGGAACCCATCTTTCGCTTGATCCCTTTCCAGAAGGCAGCAGAATCGCGGTAATTGTTGGGTGCCTCCCACACCAAGGCGGCCCACTTTTGTTCATGTAGACGTTTGCTCTCGTGCTGGATGTCTGTCTGTAGCTCTCGGTACCTGTCTCTCGGCTCTTGCGTCCACCCGCGGATACTGGCTAGCTGTCTCACGTGATCGTACCAGCTGCCTCAGCTGGTGACTAGTGTGAGGATGGAGAATGGTCCTGTAACTGGTGGTCGGGATGTTGTTGTCCATCTCCGTCTTCACATCCGTGTACCATTGTTCGACCTCGTCGTCGATGTCATTGGGGCTGGCTTCTTCCAGGTTCCTCCCCTGCTTGAGACTGAGACTCCTTGAAGGAGTCTCAGTCTAATGACTGATTGACTGACTGGCTGACTGACTTAATTGGCTGACTGACGTGTAGACTGACGTGTAGAATGACTTGTAGACTGACTTGTAAACTTATTTGTAAACTGACATTCAAGCTGTCTTGTAGAGTGACTATGCAGATTGACTTACTATATTGTAGATTGACTGACTGACTGGATTGACGGACTTCACATGGACAAACTGACTGAATGGCTAACTTGCAGACTGATTTACATGTAGACTGTCTGACTTGTAGACTGATTGACTGATTTACGTGTGCTGACTGATTGTCTGACTGATTTTCAGACTGACTGGCTTGTAGATTGACCTACTGATTGGCTGATTCTTGGTGGGGTAGAGGGAGTGGAGAGCTGTACCTGTGACCTAGATAAAAGGTTTAGACTTAACATTAGGCAGGATGGCTCGTCTCAGTCCCCCCTCCCACCCCCCCTCACACACAGCTGAGGGGTTGGAGCCAAGACCTTTGTTATTGTTTATCCTTGGGTCATTTTTATCCCCGCTGTGACGTCATATCTTAATTATAATCCCTGAGGCAGAAGAGAGAGACTGCAGGGAGGCTCAGGGTGCCCCGTGGTGCCAGCCCTGTCGTTAACTGTTGCCTTCACCTGATACACCTAATAGCTCCCCCAGTTTGGCCTAACGAGCGAACATGATACGATAAGCAGCCAAGGAACGGTAGGGCATCCCTTCATCTCGGCCACGTCGTTATGAGCCGCCTCAGCTACGTAACGACGGTTTTTGGGTGTATCGAGGTGGCTAGAAGGGTGGGGGTGATTGTGGTTTAAGATACGCTGAAGCTTTAATAGCGAGTTAGGTTTAAAAAATACTTAAGAGCTCTCTGATTCTTGAAAGTTCTTACGATAAAATTGACTTTTTTTTAGTGAAACTCAACATAATAGAGATGGCATGTCAGAAATGCGCCTGAGAATATATCGTTAAAAGATACATTTAATCCCTGTAGTTACGATAAAAAAAAATCTCGTAAGAATCATTAAGAATGAGGAGACAGCTAGAGACCCCAGAGGAGCCATATTTACATGTTACCGAGCCGATACCTCTGTCCGGGGGCAGGAGGGGGTTATCCACATTAAGGAGCTGTGGTCGGAGAACATAAAATTTAATGGTGGATTTCCGACCATAATAACTAAAGGTTCTTGGGGTCGTGTTAACAATGGAGTTTGGTCAAGGAGAAGCATTGATGAATTAGTTTTAGACGTTCGTTTTGGATTTTTTTTCCGACTCGTTGTGATTGGTTGGTTGGGTGAGAAGGTTGATTTTCATAGGTTGATTTTTTTTACTCTTCTATAAATAAAGAAAGTACAGTATATGTTTGTACGAGTTTATTGAGGTATCAGGTAACTAGCCATGTTTATTTATGGAATTATAATTATTTACTCTCCTCCTATACAAGATATTTTAACACGATAGAAGTTTAGTTGAGGATAAAGTTCCCTAAAACATTTCGCAACACCTGACGACATTAGGTGTGATTAATTTACAACCGATGTACTCTTTACCGTAAAACACTCGCTAAGAATACAAAGAATAATTGATTTAGCTAGCCTATTAAGAGCCCCCTCATCCATGACCTCAAATAGGTGAAGGTTACTGACAAAAAAGTGTTCAGATAACTTTGACCTCGTTTATACATTGATTAGGATTGGAACTTGTGTGCTGGTGTCTTTATTGAACTATTCTGTATAGCCTACATGTACTTGTATTGTACCTGTCCTCTTGTCTGAAGCTGTACTTGTGTCTGTACTTGTGTCTGTACTTGTATCTGTACTTGTTTTTGTAATGTTCGTCTCTAAGCCACTATACCTGTCTCTATATACCTGTACCTGTATTGTACTTATATGTATACCTGTACTTAAAACACCTTTATTTGTATACCTGCATCTGCACTTAAAACATGTATACATGTACTTAAAACATGTATACCTGTACTTAGATGCCATGTATACCTGTAGCTGCACACTCTTGTTCCCGAAATGAGAAAATGAAACGACGAGGCGTAAATCATAAGCCTACAAGACGCTCACTAGCTTCCGTTATTGAGCCTAATTTGCATACAGGCTTATGATGAACCAATACGGGTGTCAGGGTGGGGTGAGGTTATCACTATATTACCCCCGTCACACCTAGGCTTCGTGGTGGGTGGGGATTATCACCCTTGTGCAACGTAGTCATAACGGCGAATTTTCCCTTGATTTGTAGCTGGGGGGGTAATGGACCTTCTATCCAAGTTCAGTGGGTGTTAATGACGTCAGTGATGAAGAATTGATGGTTATAGTGTGTGCGCGCGCGCGTGTGTATGCGCGCGCGTGCGTTTTAAAGTAATTCGCCATTTGAGCTCGGTTAGGATAGTTTAGGTTAGATTTAGTTCGGTTGATTAGGTTATATAACATTAGGTTTGGGTTAAGTTTGTCAATTTAGGTTGAATTTCGTGAGGTCAGTTTAGGTCAGGTCAGGTCAGGTCTGGGCAGGTCAGGTCAGGTTTATTCACTCAAAATTACTCTGCTCTCGGTCCACAATTGAGTAAGCACCATTGAAAATCACTCCGCTTAATGGCGCTGATTTAGTGGTTCTGTAATGTTTATTTCACTCTCGCGATTATATCACTAAATTAGGATAAAACTAGTTTAATTCATGCCCAAAATAAGCAAGTTTTAATGACCACCATTTAATTTAGCGGCGATTTTATTTATTGAAAGAGTTAGGTTAATTTCATTCACAAGTTAATATCGGTAAATTAATCAGATTATAACTAGTTTAATTCATGGCATAGTTAAACGGGTATAACTAACGACCATTGGAACTAAGTGGCAGAGTTTTAATGAAAGAATAAAATTTACTTCACCCACACGATGATATCACTAAACTGTATTAACAATACAACTAGTTTACTCCGTCGGTTCAAGAGTTAAGCGAGAGTAACCGAGTGTCGTTAAGTTAGCGTCGGTGTTGTAATGGAAGAGAGACGTAAATTTCATGGTACTCGAAGTTGTCGGGGAATTAAATCAGAAGGAAGGAAGTTTCTTTCATCTCTGGCAGCGTTTTAATAACTATTGCTGGTAAAGAGAAAAATACCTGAAATGAGATCATGTACAGTATTTGTGATTAAATGTGTGTGTGCGGTCATGTGGGTGTGTAAGTGAGTGCGTGCGTGGTGTGCGAGTGCTGCCACGGTCTTATCGTCCTCCTCAACACCTCCTATCAATTAATATGTAAATTGGCGCCCCAATAGGAGCAAAACTTAATGACTTCGAAATTGAAAGTTGTTCGCGGTGTCGTAAAAAAGTGCGGCTCCCTGCCACATCGGTGACTCCATCGGGGCTCCTTCACGCCAGCCCCGGGGTGAATAGATGGAGGGAGGGAGTTTTCTTCATCGTGGGTTTATGACGAGACGGATATATGAAGCAGGGAAGGAAGGAAGGAAGGAGTTGTTTGTGGATAGATTGAGGTAGGGACCTTGCCTTCATTGTGGGGTTATGGCTAGACGGATGGATGATGTAGAGAAGGAGGGAGAGGGTCCTTCACGTTAACCCAAAGATAGAGTGAAGGAGGGAGGGATCATTTATCATCAAAATAGTTCCTGCTAGACAGATAGATGGACGATGATACTGATGGGTAGGGAAAGGTTCCATCACAGTGGGCGGTAATGACTAAAGGGGGGATGGGGAGAACAGCAAGTCGTCCCCGCCACTGTTTGTTAAGACTGTGACAGTAATCTAATCACGGAGGTCAGGATGTCTTCAACACCTGTTTTCGTGATCTGTGTGTCTTCAGCTCTGGGTGTCGTTGCAATAATAGGATCTTGTTTGACGTCGGTTCTTTGATATAATATTTACCTATACAGTTGCCATAAATTCATGTGTAGGATACTGTTGAAAATTATATTAAAATAAAATTTGAGAATGTTGAAAAATATAATGTTTTTTTTTTAAGCCATCAGAGCAATATATAATTCTGTCTATTTACACAATATAATCTGCAAATGGAACTTGACTCACGGCGTCCTTTTACCGTAATGACGTGGACACAAAATGTTACCGCAAGCGGCAATGAGTAGGATGACACATAAACAAACATTATGTTAGGCTGTAAGTCATGTCATGTTTATCGGGTGTGCCTGCCCGTATACAGTGTGTAGAGTACGGAGATGGTGGATATGAGAGGCCCAGAGGAGGTCGGAGTGTGTGAGGGGAGCTTGTTTATGTATAATCATAATCACCTGACTCAGCCCTCGTCGACCAGCCAGGGTGGGCCAGGCGATCGGGCCGGCATTGTAGCTACCCATATCTTAGAAGCAACACCTAACCTGGTTTTTCTCTAGACTTTCAACATGTAAGTTTAACTAGTACTTATTGTGTACACAGGTAGACTGTGTCCATTGCATCATTTATCATTGTGACAATATAGAAATGTGGCAAATTAAGTAATCATTGTAAGTGTTAAGATTAGACTAATTACATAGCTATGATTGTTATGTAAATATATAGTGGATTAAACATTTATAAAAGGAGTGCCTATGTATGATTTATTTGAAATACTAAAATGAATTGTATTCAACAGGTCTGACCGAATTATAACGTGACGAGTCTAATTAATCCTTTAACCGCCCGGATGGCGGTTATACGAAATTTTTTTCGTTTAAAGATTAATTTACAAAGCTAATGATAATTTGCAGTTAGGACCATTTCGTTAGTTTAATGGTGTATGTGTACGGACGCCATCGACCGCCATTAAGACCTTTATAAAAACATATCCAAATTTCATCGTAAATACCTGAGTCTTATTAGCTCTCCCTGTTGAAGATACTGTATGCCTTTATTATGTGTATTAATTTGTTTCCCGGTATCTATCAGTTTCTCTGTCATTTCCCTTATACTCAACTACATGACACTGATATAACGCTCTGTGATAATAGTGGTCGGGGTGATGTAGCCCTCTGGTGGCGTTTCTGGCAACTACTGTTTATATATAGGGTGTTGGTGCGTCTGAATGATAGCTTTAAATAGTGTCTTACCTGCTGCTCTGTACCTTAAGTCTATTATGGTCACTTCTCAAAGCTCAAACCTCCACTCTGGCCAGTGTCACGTCTTGGTGTGTGATCTTGACCTTTTTCAGGTTAATATTTTCTTTGACTTTGAAATCACTTTTTTTTACCTCACGATCTTTGACTTTATATACTTAGTCATTATAAATTTCATCTTGACCTTTAACCTTATATATGACCTTTGACCTTACATACTGGGTCATTATTATACCTCAGGATCTTACCTAATCACGTTCTTATCCCCATAACCTTTTGACCTTAGGTGTATTAGTAATTTCATCTGTTTTGTGACGTTTCATTATTGTACGAAGTTATGACCCCTCCCACCAGGTTGTTCTATGTACGGTCATATCGTTAATTGCTCCCAGGTGTGTAAACATATAGCTGTAGTTTACATTAGCATTATAGTCATATGTTGCCGACCCGGTGCCACCTGTGTTATGGACCAATTATGGGAAAGACGAGGTGTTGGGGAGGTAAGGTTTGGGTAAGGTGTTAGAGGGGTGTGTTAGGTACGTAGGTAGGTAAGGTGTTAGAGGGGGTGTGTTAGGTACATGGGTAGGTAAGGTGTTAGAGGGGTGTGTTAGGTACATAGGTAGGTAAGGTGTTAGAGGGGTGTGTTAGGTACGTAGGTAGGTAAGGTGTTTGAGGGGTGTGTTAGGTACATGGGTAGGTAAGGTGTTAGAGGGGTGTGTTAGGTACATGGGTAGGTAAGGTGTTAGAGGGGTGTGTTAGGTAGGCTGAGGTAAAGGAATCTATGTATGGATGAGTTAAAGAGACTAAGCATAGCTAGGTTAAAGAGACTATGCATAGCTGAGTTAAAGAGAATATGCATAGCTGAGTTAAAGAGAATATGCATAGCTGAGTTAAAGAGAATATGCATAGCTAAGTTAAAGAGAATATGCATAGCTGAGTTAAAGAGACTAAGCATAGCTAGGTTAAAGAGACTATGCATAGCTGAGTTAAAGAGAATATGCATAGCTAAGTTAAAGAGAATATGCATAGCTGAGTTAAAGAGAATATGCATAGTTGAGTTAGAGAATGTATGGCTGAGTTAGAGAGAATATGTACTGTATGGCTGAGTTACAAAGAATCCTAAGCCATAAAAGCTTTCTCGAGCTGGAATTGTGGTGGTCACTGTCTGTTGTGGATCTTGACCAAACTTGAATATCAGCTGACTGCTAATGTAAACAGTGGCATATCAGCTGACACTAATGTAAAGTAACTTGTCTCGGCTGAACCATTTAGAGACAGTCTAGCGTAGGTTGGGAGCCGAATTAGACCAGGGCCATGGCCACACCTAGCGAGTGATGGACAGGTTTTAAGAGCTGTTTGTTGGAAAATCTTATCTTGACAGTATATTTTGTTATGCATTTTGCGAGGTGTTTATACTTATAGCCTATAAATTCAGAAGTAAACTCGTAGGTAGTGGATGAAAAGTGTATATATTATTTTTGTAGTTTTTTTTTCTTGGATAACTTGCTGCCACGCGTTGAATTTACTTAATTTTTCTTAACTTGATGGTCTAGTCGACTTTATTTACCTATACTGGTCTTGAGTTCTCTTAAGTCTTGGGTATTTTGTCGCCTCGTAGTGCGTAAAAAGAAATACACTATATCGAGTTTAGTAAATTTCATGACATAGACAACGAGGCGTTTTTGTGGATGCTACGTGAGGATTATCTCTTGAGTGTTAAGACAAATAAACTGACTGATTTATTTCGTTATTCACAAGCTACGAGGCTGTGTTTTCTTCCTTGTCTTTATATCTGAGACTTTTACCTGGTCTTATAGTTAGTGTAGGTGTAATTTGGACGCCACATTGACAGCCATAACTCCTTGTGTTTTTTAAGGCAGTTAGTTAGATGTTTCCGTGAGTTTGTGATTTTTTTGAAAGGGTCATATAAGAGGTTCTGTGTGTGTGTGTGTGTGTGTGTGTGTGTGTGTGTGTGTGTGTGTGTGTGTGTGTTAACGTATAAATTTACCGATAATCGATTCCTGGCTTAAAGATGCGGTGTGATATGTTGAGGATAAACATAGACGTAGGTGATGTAAGGTAGCTTGGTCACTGTGCTAGGAGGACAGACGCTCCCAGGAGAACATAGGAGACCAGGAGAACATAGGAGGCCAGGAGAACATAGGAGGCCAGGAGAACATAGGAGGCCAGGAGAACATAGGAGGCCAGGAGAACATAGGAGACCAGGAGAACATAGGAGACCAGGAGAACATAGGAGACCAGGAGAACATAGGAGGCCAGGAGAACATAGGAGGCCAGGAGAACATAGGAGACCAGGAGAACATAGGAGGTCAGGAGAACATAGGAGGCTAGGAGAACATGGGAGACAAGGAGAACATAGCAGGCCAGGAGAACATAGCAGGCCAGGAGAACATAGCAGGCCAGGAGAACATAGGAGACCAGGAGAACATAGGAGGCCAGGAGAACACACGAGGCCAGGAGAACATAGGAGACTGCGATAGCTTTATTTGTGTTAGTGGCTGGTTGAGTCTTGAGGTCTATTTTACCCCTAAGTGCGAATCTCTGGAACTTGAAGGCTGGTAACTACTATACTAAAGGGAAATAAACACTTAAGTTGTAGGGGATAGATACTCTTACAATTGATAAATACTTGGAGGAGATAAGTACTTGGAAAAGATAAGTACTTTAGGAGATAAGTGACCTTAGTTTCTGGTGATGTGTAATTTAGTGTGGGAGGTAAATACATTGAGATAGCCTTTATTTGGGGGATAAATATTGTACTTTACTTCTTGGAGTTATGGACAGCTATTGTTTGGAAGAGGAGTCTGTATGTGTGTAGGTCGTGTGGTGCAGCTGGTTGTGTGGTGCAGCTGGTTGTGTGGTGGTGTTGGTAGTGTGGTGTTGCAGGTTGTGTGGTGCAGCTGTTGGTGTGGTGCAGCTGACCATGAGGTGCAGCTGGTTATAAGGTGCGGCTGGTTTTGAGGTGCAGCTGGCCCAAGGTGCAGCTGGTCATAACATCTTGAAAAATCTTAAATCAATATTAAGTGAGTGGTATAGGATGTGTGTATCGTGTGACGTCATAGTTTGTTTACACCGCCTTGTTGTTGGTCGGTTGATCTACAGCACACAGCTAAATGGAAAGAGGCTTAGGTCACAAATATTAAGCCCAGACAAAGGCTTCATATCCGCTGGTGTGACGGTGATTGATGCTAAAGCGAGCTGGCTACTGGCACTGTTACGTGTACTCAGAGTTCATTAATAATTACCACACAAGCATCTTTATCTGCCCTTACTTATCCAGTCGTCTCTTGAAGGTGCATTTTGGAGACCTGATCACACCTGCTTAGTCGACGTAAGTTTTGACAAGCATCTTTATCTGCCCTTACTTGTCCAGTCGTCTCTTGAAGGTGCATTTCGGAGACGTGATTACCTGCTTAGTTGACGTAAGTTTTGACAAGATCCTCATCCAGATATATTATTTATGGTGGTGTTGTAGGAGCAGAAACGCTTGTGTTGATTGTTTACGTTTCAACTTCGACGGTGTATGACCTATCACCTCACAGCTTTGGCACTTAGGGTAAGGAATTGGTCAAGTCTTCGTGACAGCCTGGTGCACACTGGTTCTTGCTGGTTGTAGGGTTGAACCATGTGCTTGAAGCTGATGATCAGGACATCCTATTGAGCACCACCAACAATATAACAGAACACGTAAGAAAAAAACAATAATATAATTGAGCACGTAAGATAAAACAATAATATAACAGCACGTAAGAAAAAACAATGATATAACTGAGCACGTAAGAAAAACCAATAATATAACTGTGCACGTAAGATAAAACAATAATATAACTGAGCACGTAAGAAAAACCAATAATATAACTGTGCACGTAAGATAAAACAATAATATAACTGAGCACGTAAGAAAAACCAATAATATAACTGAGCACGTAAGAAAAAACCAATAATATAACTGCAAGTCCTACACTAATGCATGTTTCTCAAGGGGCCGAGCAGTCATGCAGTTCCAGCACACTATCTGTCCATCCTAACACACAACCCCCTACAGTTTTAGTGGCGGTTCACTCAGGCGTTGTGAGTAATCCACCTGTAAAACAAAATGTACACGTTTATTAAGTATCTCCGGGTTATGTTTGTATATGAAGAATTAAGTTATTATGACCATACCAAGAACTGGGCATGCTGGGTACTGCGGTAATACAATTTATGAATACATATACAACTTGCCACAGTAAGTTGTATATGAATAACATGAATAATAATAGTGATATTGATACTGTAAAACAAAAAACCTCATTGTTTTGATTTTGTTAGTGATGGTTGTTAACTTATTCGGCTTGTCGTGACACCTGACCTACGCGGATGACACTTGACTCTTATGGATGACACCTTACCCACGTGGATGACACCTAAAACGTTGATGACACCTTACCCACGTGGATGACACCTAAAACGTTGATGACACCTTACCCACGTGGATGACACCTTCGATCTACTTAGAAATGCATCAAGCTAACTACGAATCAACATAGCAAAGTAAACAACAGGTAGACAATCAAGGTGTGTTAATTGACTCGAGGGTTGGTGTTCTTGCTCTTCCATACGTTAATTGGGGATAGATGGATAGACAGGTGAAGGATAGTTGTTGTAGGTACACCGTTAGGTAGAGGAGAGTAATGAGGTGTGGTGGAGGTGTCAGGTGGAGGAGCGGAAGATGAGGAGGTGTGGTGGAGGCATCGAACACACTGGGCCCAGCAGGTGTGATACATTTTAGGATAGGGGTATGGCTTGTCCAATTAAAGTGCTGAATCCCTGAAAAGATACACCTGGATGATTAGCTAACGGTGGTAGGGATTATATGAGGGACACACACACACACACACACACACACACACACACACACACACACACAACATTATATACATTTGTGTCTATATATAAACACACATTGATAATTGCATAAGGGAAGGTATAAATGTTTCCTATTTTTGTTAATTTACACACAAGTCTTAGTACTGTGTTTCACCACCAGCCAGAACACCCGAGTCTGTAGTCACTTACTGCCCGGTGCACAAGAGCCACTGTATCAGGAGAGAACCCAATCCTTATCTCTGGCTGGGAATCGAACCCATGGCCATTTGCTCGCAATGCAAATGTTCTGTGATCTTAGTATCTCAGCAGCCATAAGTGTAAGCAGACAAACACACACACACACACACACACACACACACACACACACACACATTCTTTAAATCTAACTTCACTCTTTTGTTATGTTGTTTATAAGCCATAAAATTACTTTCGATAAAACACACACCTTCGCTCACCATCACAGCTCGATACATTGGGATACAAAACTAAAACCTCAGACAACGTTCTTAGAAATTGGTGTCACTTAAATAATCAAAAAACTTATTAAAGGGAAACAAGAAGTTACTAAGTTATATTTTATTGTTTTGGATGTTTAAAGTTTTTTGCTCTCAGTTGTTTTATTTCTTGTAATAATTTAATTTTGTTATTTTGTTAATTTTTAATTTTTTCAGTGTTTTTATAATCATATTTTTAATATTTTTTTTGTTTTTATCATTATTTATTTATTTTGTATTAGTATTCTTGATTCATTGTATTTATATTTATACTTTTAGTTTAGTCTTTTTTTATATATACTTCTTAATCATCTTTTTATTTGTATTTTTCTTCTATTTTAATCATTCTTATATATATTTATTTTACCTTTTTCATTTACAATTTATCGAATGTTTATGACTCGTCTTATTTTTTCTTTATTACAATTATTTATATATATTTTTTATTTTTTTCTCTTCAGTTATTTATTTATTTTTCTTTAAGTTTTCGTTTTCTCTCCCACTTTTATCAGTCATATCCTTAAGTTTTTTGTTTACTCGACTTGATGGTCACAACAGTAGTGCCCCTTAGGGTCTATCACCAAGTGGAAAATACATAGTAAAACCGACCTTAAAACATCTTGCTATTGAGTATCTTGCCACTGAAGACGGGTAGGAAGCCAACAGTAACGGTTAAATGCGATATTCAACCTTATGTCCAGAGGTCTATAAGGACGAGAAGTGGTCCCCTACTCTAGGTGGTCGTAAAGTTGAGGTCATCTCCATACTGGATATTGAGTGTTAGAGGAGGAGGAGGAAGAGTGGGAGGAGGAGGAGGAGGAAGAGGGGGAGGAGGAGGAAGAGGAAGGAGGAGGTAGTAGTCTAAGTCCCTCCCCCCCCTCTCCCCCTCCCTATCTCTCTCTTGGCTGCCTCGTCGTCTTCTCCTTTACACAGGTGATGGCCAGGAGTTAGGGTGATGGTGGTTGGAAGTTAGGGTGAGGGTGCAGTGGTGGTTAGGAGTTACGGTGATGCAGTGGTGGTTAGGAGTTAGGGTGAGGGTGCAGTGGTGGTTAGGAGTTAGGGTGATGCAGTGGTGGTTAGGAGTTAGGGTGAGGGTGCAGTGGTGGTTAGGAGTTACGGTGATGCAGTGGTGGTTAGGAGTTAGGGTGATGCAGTGGTGGTTAGGAGTTAGGGTGATGCAGTGGTGGTTAGGAGTTAGGGTGAGGGTGGTGGAGTTGTCAAGGAAAAATAAGAGTGGTGGTTAGGAGTTAGGGTGAGTTGGTTAGGAGTTATGACAGTGGTGGTTAGGAGTTACGGTGATGCAGTGGTGGTTAGGAGTTAGGGTGATGCAGTGGTGGTTAGGAGTTAGGGTGATGCAGTGGTGGTTAGGAGTTAGGGTGAGGGTGGTGGAGTTGTCAAAAAAATAAGATGGTAATAGGTAGTTAGTATACGGTAGTGGTCAACAGAATAAAATAAAATTGACCTTGACCTTTGATGACCTTAACCTTCAACCAGCTTCACTTTCCATTGACGCCTCCACCTCCCCCCCCTACCCCCCTCACTCCCGTCACAACTCCCCCGTAAAAAAAAAAAACTCTTGGTAATCAACTCTGTCAATTATCAACAAAATCAATCCACTCCTGTTTTATTTTTAATCCCTTTTACCTGCGACTGTGGATTAACTTTCTCTTAACAAATAAAGTAAATCATCTCTTTCTGGGTCAACAAGCAACAACCCTGACAGTTTCATCAAAATGGCCTCGTCCCTTTTGTGGAGATATTGTGTGTGTACAAACAGTTGCAAACGGTGACGCACGCAGGGAGTGGAAAACGATATTCTGTGTGTCATTCTGGGGGAGGATGGGGAAGGGAAGGAAAGGGGGAGGCAAGAGGAAGAGGTAGGGAAAGAAGGGGGGGGAGAGGGAAGGGGGTGAAAGATAGGGGGCAGGTTATATACACATAGTTATAATTGTTAAGGGAATACACAAAATCAAATGTTGTTAGGTAAATGATGACGGACATGCCAACCTATATGCTCGATCCTCCCAAAATTTGACGTCAATCCTTTTATTATTATTACATAGTTTTTGTATGTGTGTATGTGGTTAAAAAAAAATTATTGCTAAAAGCTCGGAATTTGAATTTGTATCCCAGTACAAAGAGAATTTGAATATATTGTACACCAGCACACTAAATGGGGTTACCAATACTCTTCACGGACAATGAATATGTATTATATGAGGGTCTTTGTTGAATGGGGAGAGTCCGGCCTTGCATGAAACCAAATGATCTCTTTTGGTGGGCTTTATGATGCGTAGCCGTGAGCCCCGTTCTTGTTCATCCTATATTTTGGTAATTTTCTACTTTCTTACTTCCTCGATGTTGGTCATCCTGGCATTTATATATGGATTTTTTTTTATTCTGTTTTTATTCGTTGTTTTTTTACGTGTGGTTTGTTTTATGTCGTTTTTTTTATTGTTATCGTTGATTGATTGGCTGTTTTTTTTTGGGGGGGGGATTGTTTTATTGTGTTTTAGTGGTTTCAGGGTTGATGGACTGTGGATACCAATGTTGTTGTTGTTGAGGCTTTTAGTTGGTGTTGTATATTTATAAGTGTAGGTGGTAAAGTAAGGGACCTTGTTACGCTTTAAGGCAGCCTCCTCATCCTCTTTCTCTTGCTCCTCTTCTTTCTTCTCATCCTCCTCTTGCTCCTCCTCTTCTTTCTTCTCCTCCTCCTCTTGCTCCTCCTCATGCTGCTCTTCTTGCTCCTCCTCTTCCTGCTCCTCCTCCTTTTGTCCTCCTCCTCATTTTGTCCTCATCCTCTTGCTTCTCCTCCTAATCATTACCATAATTTATTCCTGAAAGAAGACGAAAGATAGAAAACGCTCTTCTTTCACATTCGTTTCAGGTGGATGAGAGAGAGAGAGAGAGAGAGACCCACCTTACCTGACAGATCAACTCAGATGTTCTAGCCTCAAGTTCCTCATTAACTACATTATCGTCCTAACATGTGTGTGTGATTCTCTTTCAGACAAATTAGAGAACAACTAAAACCTTTGAGAAGATCAGAAAAAAGAAGAAAAATTGCTCTCTCTCTCTCTCTCTCTCTCTCTCTCTCTCTCTCGCTGTCAGCAGGGGAGGCAGGTGGAGCTAGTGAAGGCTTAACTCCTGGCCGTAATGAGACGGTGTTGGGAGGGCTTGCTCAGGTGTGTGTGTGTGTGTGTGTGTGTGTGTGTGTGTGTGTGTGTGTGTTTGTTTGTTGTGTTGTGTTGTGTTGTGTTGTGTGGGCTTGTGTTTTTTCGTTTTATCTTCTCTCATACTGTGTTTTTTTTTGTTAGGTTAAGGCAGATTAGTGTTTGTTTGGTCCCAGTGCCCCAATGTTAAGTTAGAATAGGTGAGGTGAGGTTAGGTGAGGTTGGTTGTTTACTCATCAGATGATCATTGGAACGTTTAAGAACAAGCGAACAGAAAAAACCCGTCAGATAATGGAGAAAATAGTAAATGTGTATACATATAAAATCCTTCAATACATATACATATAAAATCTTTCCATACATATACATATAAAATCCCTCAATACATATATAAAATCCTTCAATACATATACATATAAAATCTTTCCATACATATACATATAAAATCCCTCAATACATATGTTGTACACTTAAAATCTCTCCTTACATATACATATAAAATCCATCGTAACTCCAGTAATAAAACGCATATAATTCGCAGTAAAATTTTATCTTTTTTTTTACGTCGTTGTTTGATAATAATGCCACTGGAACAAAAAAAAAATAAAACAAAAAACAAAAACTCTACTTCTTGACCTTTTAATCTTGGGCGACAGGCGTAAAGGATCACCACATTAATCTGTTGGTAGGGGGAGAGGAGAGGGGGTGGGAGAGGGATGGGGTGGGGTGTGTGTCCGCCCATAGCTCACAGGTGTTTGGGGCGGTAGTGCCCAGTGTCCTCTTGAAACCTATCTTGGAGGAGGTAGTAGTAAGGATGGGTGGATCGTGGGAGGGGTGGGTTGAGAGGATGGGATGGGTAAGGGTGGTAAGGGAGAGGGGGAATAGGGGGGGGGGTTGATCCAGCCAAGGGTAACCCCTGGACATATATATATATGATGGCGCCGTGTTATTGTCCCTCGTCCTTTTGTTACTGCCTGGGGAAGAACTCCTTGACTGCTGCTGCTGTTGCCTTACCTTGCTGAACGCTACCTCCCCCTCTCCCTCCCCCCTACCTCCTCCTCTTTTTTCTTCTTCCTCCTCCTCTTCTTCTGCCTCCTATCCTCGCTGAGTGGTCTTTGTTGTCCGCTATATTTACGACCAGACTTTGTAAATGTTATTGAATTGTTTTGCCTTTAGTTCCCTCTCGCCTCTACCATTAATTCACCGATGGGGGTCGATCTCTCATACGTGTGGGTGGCTTGGCTTGTCTTGGCTTGGCTTGGCTTGGCCTGGCTTGGATGGTATCAATTATCCTTATCGGTTTTACAATGCATAGTGGCTGTCGATTTATTGTAATTATATTAATAGAAAAGGCTAGTGATAAATAGAAAGGGGTGGAGGGTGAGGGGTGAATAGGGTGAAGAGATGACAGGTGGACGGTAAGGGGGTGAAGAGGGGTTGAAGAGATGACAGGTGGACGGTAAGGGGGTGAAGAGGGGTTGAAGAGATGACAGGTGGACGGTAAGGGGGTGAAGAGGGTTGAAGAGATGACAGGTGGACGGTAAGGGCGTGAAGAGGTTGAAGAGATGACAGGTGGACGGTAAGGGGTGAAGAGGGTTGGAAGAGATGACAGGTGGACGGTAAGGGGGTGAAGAGGGGTTGAAGAGATGACAGGTGGACGGTAGGGGGTGAAGAGGGTTGAAGAGATGACAGGTGGACGGTAAGGGGTGAAGAGGGGTTGAAGAGATGACAGGTGGACGGTAGGGGTGAAGAGGGGTTAATGGAAGGAAGGGCGAAGAAGGGAGACCAGGTGGAGGGTGAGGGCTGTTGGTGGAGGGTGAGGGGGGGTAGGGGGTGAATGGTGGAGGGGTAGGGGTGAATGGAGGAGGGTAGGGGGTGAATGGTAGGGGTAGGGGTGAATGGTGGAGGGTAGGGGTAAATGGTGGAAAAGGGGTAAATGGTGGAGGGGTAAGGGGGTGAATGGTGGAGGGGTAAGGGGGTGAATGGTGGAGGGGTAAGGGGGTGAATGGTGGAGGGGTAAGGGGGTGAATGGTGGAGGGGTAAGGGGGTGAATGGTGGAGGGGTAAGGGGGTGAATGGTGGAGGGGTTGGGTCTTGAAGGCCTCACACACGTATCGTTGAGGCCAATTGTAATTATTTGTGTCAGCAATTGAGCGCCTCTTAAGGACTGCACGTAAATTTGACTGGTCAAGGCGAGAGGCCCTTTGATGGTGGCCTCATCAACTCTTACTGTCTTCCTTCTCTCTTCTTCTTCGTCTTGATTTGTTTTTTGTTGTCTTCCTCTTGTTGTTGTATTTGTTGTTGTTGTTGTTTTTGTTAATGTTCTGCTGATGATGTTGAAGTTCTTGTTCATGTTTTTTGTTGTTGTTAATGTTGGTATTTTTTTGTTGAATTGTTGTTTGTATTGATGTTGTTGTTGATGTTTTATGTTGAGGTTGTTTGGTGTTGTTGTTGTTGTTGATCTAGAAGTTATTATTGATATTCTGTTTATTTTAATCTCTATCGACTATTTTTGTTCTTTTATCTACGTATGTCATCATTCACCTTTATCAATTATCCTCTGTTTTCTTCTCTTATCTTTGTAATTTATAAGTCGTTTATTTTCATTATTATTCTACGTTTATCATCTTTTATTGACGTCTGTTATTTTGTTTTTATTAATCATTTTTGTTCTCTTTCTCAGTGTTCTCTATCTTCTCCCCATATCTCTCTTCTATTCTTCTGATTTCTCTATTCCCTATTTTCATTATCTTTAACCTCCTCACTGTCTCTCCTGCATTCCTCTTCCAGTTCCTCCGTCTCCTATTCTTCCTATTCTTTCTACCAGTTTTCTCCGTTTTCCCCCTACTTCTCTCCTCCCCTTCTCTTTCATTTTCTCCCTCTTCTCCGTTCGTCTTTGAATTTCTCCTTCTCTTACTACCAGTCATCCTCCTCTTTCTATACTCCATACCAATATTCTCCCTCTTCCTTCCCACGCCTCCTCTGCTCCTCCTATTCCTCTCACCCCTCTCTCTCCCCCTCCTCTCCTCCCCACCATCACCCCCATTTAACCTCCCCATGCAACGAGCATGACAAATTCCCTCCCATTTACTTAATGAGCCTCCTGGCCCAGCTTGACACGGAGGGAGGGAGGGAGGGTAGGGGGGGAAGGGCATGGGAGAGAGACATGTGTCTCCACGCTGCCCCTCAGGGCACATTCCTCATAATAGACAGGCATCATCCTTCTCCCCCCCATGTCCACTTCCCCCAACTAATGTAATTCCCGGTTGGTTGCCGTCTTGAGGTTGGTTCGCTCGGCTCAAGGGGATTGTTCGGCTGCCGGCTTTGTGGTGGTCAAGATGTTGGACTTTTGATGTGATTTTTCCGGTTTTGTAGTGTCCGGCTTTAGGTCTGTTGAAAGCTGGTGGATTTTAGGGTATGATTTTGCCGGTTTTGTGGGCATGTCCGGTTAGACTGTGGGGTTTATATCATCCGGTTCACGGTTTTTATGGTGTGGGATGAGGGAGGAAATAAATAGCGTACGTTTTACTTGCGTGTGAATAAAGGAGGTTTTATACTGAGTAAGAATATGTTAGGTTAGATTAGGTTAGGATAGGATAGGATAGGATAGGTTAGGTTAGGTTAGGTTAGGATAGGATAGGATAGGTTAGGTTAGATTAGGTTAGGATAGGTTAGGTTAGGTTAGGTTAGGTTAGGATAGGATAGGATAGGATAGGATAGGATAGGATAGGTTAGGTTAGGTTAGGTTAGGTTATGTTAGGTTAGGTTAGGTAAGGATTGATGTGTTTAATTTTGAATGAATAACCGAGGTTTTTAAATCAATATGCAGAACTGGAGGTTTTTAAATCAGATTAGGAGATGTTGATTCTAAATTTAATATGAATAACAACTTTACAGTTGTCAACACTTTTTTAATCATAAATAATTAAGATGTGCAATTTGTCATGAATTAAGTTTCTTATAGGAATACATGACCAATTTTGTAAAGGTCAGAGGTCAACGGTCAAAGTGTATATATACTGTATATATATATATATATATATATATATATATATATATATATATATATATATATATATATATATATATATATATATATATATATATATATATATATATATATATATATGCTGGTAACCACAAGGAAAAAGAAAACACGAAGTTCTCAAGCGCTTTCGTGTAATTCACATCTTCAGGGGTGAGTACAGTCTGTACTCACTAGCATTAATTACTAGCTGCTTCTTGCACCTACGTGATTTACTTGCATATATATATATATATATATATATATATATATATATATATATATATATATATTTCTCCCACGGAAGCGTCATCATTATTTTTTTGCCTTGGGTGAGTTGGTCAAGAATGCCACTCTTGACCTGACTGATGGATGTTGACATTGTGGCGCGAGGGATATTATCATTGTTTTCATACTTTTATCAGTGTGGGTTAATGTGTAGCCCGCCATGGTCCCTCTTGTTTAGGTCGAGTCATAAAATGGGCCCAGGTAAATAACCAAATGCCATTCAAAGGTATTTTAGATGCAAATGGGATTTAATTTTTGTGCTATGCCTCAAGAACCAAAAAAAAAAGACCCCACAAAAAACAACAACACGACCAACATCTCTCTGGAATTTTAAATGCATATATAATTTTTTTTGGCGGCAAATATGACGCCAATTTTTACTGAACTACGACCCGGCCAAACCCAAACATCAGGATATACTGTACTGTGTTATGATGTCTCCACACTCTTGCCTCTCACAATCAATACTGATGTTGGTTGGATTATATATTATAGTGTCTTTCTGTTTTATTCACTCACTCACTTTTTCCTCTCTTCTCTTCTCTTCTCTTCTCTTCTCTATAGCAATTCATCTGGCATCTACACCTGGACACTCACGACCTGTTACAAGTCTCCCTCTTTTGGCCGCGCTAGTAACTAGGACCCAGCCCTCGTCGTGGCCACCCTGAGGGGGAAAAATAGGAATTACTGCTTAATGGGGGAACTAAGGGGAAAATAGGAGTTACTTTAAACAATATGCAAATTTTATGGGGAAATATTTTACCCTCTTAAAGGCATCGTGTTGTGGTGGCGGGGAAATTATGACTGATTCTAGGGAAAATATACGGATGATGTCAATTTCTATTACTTGGGTTGAGGGGGAAATAAAAATGGGGTATTATTTTATGGTGTAGGTAGGGGGGCAGATAGAGGCGAATCTGGCTGTCTTGACCGTAGAGTTGGATATCAGGCCGAAATAGTAGTAATTCTTGGTTAGGTTAGGATACGGTAGGATAGGTTAGGGTTGGGTTGGTGTGGTTAGGTTAAGGTGGGTTAGGTTAGGATGGGATTAGGGTAGGGTATGATGGATTAACTTAATGTGGGATAGAATGGATGGGGTTAAGATATGATGGATTAGGAAAGGCGGATAGGTTAGGTTAGCGTAAGTTGGATTAGGTTAAGGTAAGAATGGATTAGGGCATTCTATCCCATATATTCATCCTGGTTCTCCCCCTTTATCCATCCTGGCCTTCCCCCTTTATCCACCCTGGCTCTCCCCCTTTATCCACCCTGGCCTTCCCCCTTTATTCACCCTGGCTCTCCCCCTTTATCCATCTTGCTCCCTTTTCTCCTTCTCATCCATCATACTTACCCACTCCATCTCCCTCCTCTCCCATCCACTCTCCACCTTCTCCCATTTACTGTCCCTCTTTTCCTACTTACTCTCCCTTTCCTCCCATTCACTCTCCCTCTCCTCCCACTCTCTAACCTACTCAATCTTCACCTCCACCCACTCATCTACCCACCCGCCCTCTCTTTTTACTTATCCATCCATGTACTCGCTAATCCACCTTCCTCACTCCCCACCCCACTCACCCTCACCCACCCGCACCCACACCCACCCCACCCCACCAAGGGAGGCTGGGAAGGCTGTGGTGGCAACAGCGGGGGAGGTGATGAGGTGATCTCGCTACACCCAGGCGCTGGTTCGCCGCCTCTAGCGCTGATGCTTTTGTAATTTTAATGGTTTAATTAGCTTATCTTTCCGCTGTATGATTGGCCAATTTGCTGGAGTGATTAGATGAGACTAATGCTCATTGGCTAAATCGGTTCATCTGTTGCAAGTCGCTGATTGGGGCGCGCGATTCATTTATTTTGTTCAGAATTTTGATTGTTTATCTGATGGCTAAGACTATTTTATTCACAGTTTAGATAACTGTAATAAATGTGTGTGTGTGTGTGTGTGTGTGTGTGTGTTCCCTCCACACACACTCAATTTCCATTTTCCCCCTCCCTCTTTTTCTCACCTCCCTCTCTTCCTCCCCTCTCTTTGACTCTTCCACTCCAACACCTACTCTTCTCCCTCCCCTCTCTTCACTATCGGGTCTCACTTCCCTCTTATCCTTGTCCATTTCCTCTTTCTTTCTCACTCCCTCTTTCCCCTTCACGACGTCGCATTTTCCTCACCTTCCTCTCTTCTTCCCTTTTCCTTCCTTCCTATCCCCTCCTCTTCACCTCCCTCACTCCTCATCTCCATCACCTCCTCCTCGCTTCTCCTCCACTCTCCCTCTTCCCCCTCCTCTTCCCCCATCACATCATCCTCACTCGTCAACACCCCTTTCATCCCTTCTTAAGTTCCTCCTTCGTTCACCTCTTCCTCATCACTTCCCTCCCTCAATCCTCTTCCTCTCCCTCCCTCATTCTCCCCCCCCCCTCCCACCAACCACAACAAGTCACTGTACAATAAACTAAGGCTGAAAAAGTCCCTCCGAGATCAAAACAACACACGTGGTTGCCTCCGTCCGGCCATTCACGGCTCCTTAAAACATCCATCTAGTTAGTCAGTGGTATTGTTAGGACGGTTTGGAGATGGCAAAAACAGCTGACTGAAGGCCTGTCGGTGAGTGACGGACAAAACACGTCAATAGGGGAGGATTTAGTTCTGTAGGAGGGGATTATTAAGGATTCACGACTGTAGGAGGGGATTAAAGGGGGATTTAGTAATGTAGGGGGGGATTAAAGAGGATTCGGGACTATAGGAGATTAAAACTAATTCAAGTCTGTTGTAGTGATTTAAAAAAAGGACCTATGGAATGAATCAAAACTACAGGAGAAGAGTGTGTGTGTGTGTGTGTGTGTGTGTGTGTGTGTGTGTGTGTGTCCATCACTTACTGTTTAACACACACAAGTGGAAGCGGCACACACTATGTAAACATTATTTTGTTGTAGTTGTGTTTACCCGGATGTGATGTTTATATTAAGGTATGTTTTCTTTGAGGTACACCTGTATCTTGAGTGTACCTGCGGCCCTCCCTAACCATCCTGATGTCGGTCGTCTTTGAGGTGTAGCTGTGTCCTTGAAGTGTACCTGTGTCCGAGTGTAGCTCCGTCCTGGCATATAAACCCCCTCCTCCCCCTCTTGATCACCTGGATATAAAACCTCCCCTCCCCTCCCCTCCCCTTGATCACTTGGATATAAAACCCTCTCCTCCGCTCCCCCTCCTCCTCTTGGCCATCTAGATATGAACACATTCACTGTATCACATTGTGTAATATTCTCATATGGTTTAGAGTCAACAGGGATTCTGGTCGTGCCGTCACCCCTGCCAGCCTCCTCACATACTTGTCTGGCCGCCGCATCTCTCGCCCTCTTGTGGCTCGGGAGAATTTAGGAGTCTTTGACAGCAATTTGAAAACACACTCGCCCGACCTTAGCTGTGATCAGATAATGCTTTTAAAATATTCCGGGCGCTGATGAGGCCGCAATATAACCGGTTGGCAGCGCCGGTCGTTTAAGAGATGTCTTTACGAGCCGGCTTTTATATATCCGGCTGTGTCGTTTTCCCTCGCTGGAGCCGGAATATGATCGGCAATGATAATACACACGTAATGCTTGGTAATATTCCACCACTTAAACAGCTTTTCAATATATATATATATATATATATATATATATATATATATATATATATATATATATATATATATATATATATATATATATATATATATATATATATATATATATATATATATATATATATATTCCTTTATTTATATTTATTTATATCTACTTATACACATTTGTTCTTTGCTCGGGCATCTCCTGATTGGATTGTATTGCCTGATTGTAAATTCCATTCTTGAATAATAAAAAAATCTCCACTTGGAATGTTGATAGATGCCAGGTTAATGGGGGAGTTAAAGTATTACATTAATAAGAGAATGTCGAGTGGGATGACTTACCCGCAGTGTTAAGTGGCGGTGGACACTAAACTCCCAGTTAATAGTTTCAAAACAAACAGCTTAAAATACCTTTAACAATAATATTATTATTGTGTGTAAATATATAACTGGGTTAAACATACAGAGGCGCGTTAAAATGGTGATGTAGTTTTTGTGACGAAATGGCAATGCTGGCACCACTTATGTTTACCTGTAAATAATACCTTTTGATTACTTGGAAAAAAGACGCAACATAATCAGACATTTTATTTAGAAATGCCACTTACGAAATTTATTAAGAAATCCCATAAAGACCACCCATCTAAGAATAGAATACAGGACAGGTGAACTTTATTAGGGCCGGCATAAATAAGGCTTCAGGGCCTCCCTTGACGCGGGTTTTATCACTGATTGGCTCGGAGACTCCCTTGAAGCGTATGTTAGCGCTGATTGGTTGGTGGTGTATTAGCGTGTCGGTAAATTAGTTGACACGACCCTGAATATAGTCACTGTTAACACTGGAGATCTCCGCCTCCAGCTTCGTTATCTCGATCGTTTTGGAAAGTAACAGAGCAGAGCAGCAGGGACAATGGCAATGGCGCAGGAACTAAGGGATGATGGCAATAACAGGAACAGTGGTGATGACAGTAACAGGAACAGGGATGATGGCTGTAGCAAGACGAGGTGATGACAAGTAACTTGGGAACAGGGGTGATAGCAGTAACAGGAACAGGGATGATGACAGTAACAGAGACAGGGAATTATTGACTGTAACAGAAGACAGGGATGATGAGCTGTAACGGGAACAGGGGAGTGATGACAGTAACAGGAACAGGGATGATGACAGTAACTGGGAACAGGGATGATGACAGTAACGAAGACAGGGATGATGACAGTAACACGGTAACAGGAGATGATGAGCAATAACAGAACCAGGGATGATGAAGCAGTAACAGGAACAGAATTGATGACCAAGTAACAGGAATTGGGGATGATGACTGTAACAGGGAACAGGGGTGATGACAGTAACAGGAACAGGATGATGACAGTAACAGGAACAGGGATGATGACAGTAACAGGAACGAGGATGATGACAGTAACAGTAACTGGGGATGATGACAGTAACAGGAACAGGGATGATGACAGTAACAGGAACAGGGTGATTGACAGTAACGGGGAACAGGGGTGATGATAGTAGCCAGGAACAGGGATGATGACAGTAACAGGAACAGGGATGATGAGCAATGATAACAAGACGAGGGATGATGACAGTAACGGGAACAGGGGTGATGACAGTAGTAACAGGAACAGGGATGATGATAACAGGAACGGGATGATGACAATGCAGGAACAGGGATGATGAGCAGTAACAGGAACAGCATCCTATCCAAACCAACAAGAGCTGCAGTAGTAGATACCTTTTAACAGCAACAAAATCTGCTGCAGCACCAACAGCAACAGCAACAACATAATGAACTTAGCAACATTAATAGCAACAGCAGTAGTCGTAGTACCGCCAACAGCCTATCACACACACACACACACACACACACACACACACACACAGCGGTAAAACAAGAAGCAGCGGCCACATTGCGAATATCAGCACAGCAGTCACATCGTCAGCATTATTTCCGTGGACAGCCTCGTTTGCAGCAGATAAATAATAATCAGCATTTGCATCAAGTAACTGAAACATTTGCAACAACAACCTTAAATCCAACAGCGATATTGTGATAGGAGTCGAAATAGTTTTGCGTATTGGATGTTGTAATGTGTATATTTTATCTTTATCAACAGCGAAGTAAAAAAAAAAATAAGCGTTTTGCTGCAGATGTCGCCATAATATTGACGACTATCATTTGCATCATCCACGTCAGCTGTAGTAGTGTCAGCAAGCATATTAAGGTTACTTGGCGCCAGCGTTAAAATTTTATCCCATAGTAACAATACATGCAATTTAGTGACCACAGCTGCCACATCACCTTCAAACAGCAGCAACAACGCCACCAGATTCGACATCATCGTTAGCAGGCAAAGGCGAAAGTATCAACAAAAACAACACAAGCAGCGATGGCGTCTGTTGGCCTCTTAAGTCTTTCACCAATACAATGGTAGTCTTATGTGATCTCTCCCCTGCACGCCAGCCCCCGCCTCTAGCCCCTCTTCTTCCTACTAACCCTTCCTCTAGTCTCTTCCCTATTAACCCCTTCCTCTCTAGCCCCCTTCCCCACCAGCCCCTGCCCACCAGCCCCGCCCACCAGCCCTCCCCACCAGCCCCACCACCAGCCCTCACCAGCCCCTCGCCACCAGCCCCTCCCCACCAGCCCCTCCCCCACCAGCCCCTGCCCACCAACCCCCTCCCCACCAGCCCCTCCCCACCAGCCCTCTTCCGACCAGCCCTTCCCTACCACCCCCTCACCACCAGCCCCTCCCCACCAGCCCTCCCCCCCACCAGCCCCCTCACCACCAGCCCCCTGCCCACCAGCCCTCCCTCAGCCCCTCACCACCAGCCCTCCCCACCAGCCCCTCCCCACCAGCCCCTCACCACCAACCCCCCACCACACAGCCCTCCCACCAACCCTCCCCCACCAGCCCCCTCACCACCAGCCCTCCCACCAGCCCCTCCCACCAGCCCTCCCCACCAGCCCCTCACCACCAGCCCTCCCCACCAGCCCCCTTTCCAAGCATTTCCTCCCACCTTCCTCCATCCCTCCGCTTACACCTCCCTGCCTCACCAGCCCACCTGACCAACGCTTCCTCGAACACTGTCGTCCTGTATCCCCTCCCTTCTCCCCCATCCCCTTCCTCCCTAATCTCTCACCTCCAACACCCCCCAACAACTTACCTCCGTCTCCTCCAACAACCCTCCCTCCCTCCCTCCCTCCCTCGTAACCTTGACTCCCAGACGGAATACAAAGTTACTAGTTAAGTCGCCCCGAATATCTGCGTACCCCATCACGAGCACCCAATTCAGATAATCGCCTTCTGCCTAATTCATTTATCACAATCATGTTCCAAATTATTATACCATATAGGTTTGAAAGGGATCATGGTCTGGAATGAAGATTGATAATCGTCTTGAAGTATTTAGTTTGGGGCTTTGGTGTCCGCTGGTATCGCCGTGTTTACATCATGGCGGGGGTAGACAATGGCCAGGTGTGTTGTGCATGTGTGCGTTGGAGTTCTTGAGGTGATGTGCAGGGATGTGTGTGGGGGTATGTGTATGTGTCGGGGTGTACGTGTGTGTGTGTCGGTGTACGTGTGTGTGATTGGTGGTGTGTGTGTGTGTGTTGGGTGGGGTGTGTTAGCTATGTAATAGGAGTTCTTTTAGGACTGACCTCGTTCATCATCAACCACACGTGACGACTATGGCTATAACAAGTGATCTTTCTTCTCCCTAGTGAAATAATAGTCGACATTAAAATTAACCCATCTATACAAAACATACATTCTATTTTTCAATTCACTTTTAAAGACCATCCCTTATAGCAGCTAATCAACGTGTAATAATTAATCAACTTTTCATCACATATATAGGATCCTAAAACCATTCTCATCGTATAAAATTTTATAGAAACTAAATATATAACGTTTTATACCACTTACATATCTCGTAAATCAAAGAGTATTATCCAATCTTGTAAATAAAGTAAGTTATACTATTTTTTTATGTGTAAATGATGTGTAAATGTATATCAGATTTTCATGTGTTGGAATAGACTTGTGAGTGTTTTAGATCGCCTATCTGTTTGGTAGTGGTATTCTTTTTCACAGTGGGACCATTATCATCACTTAAATCACGAACCATTAAGTTTGTGGTTTTGTGGGATTACTTGTGGTGGGAGTTTAATACCAGCTTATTATTTCCTACCTTTAGAGTCCGTTTGTCTTAGAGGTTTCAAGACCCTTTAAGTCGTTTTAAGATTATAAGAGGATTCGGTACTTGGGGAAATACGATTAGGGAAGATATATATTACCCGTGGAGTGTTAATATTGGAGGGGTATTGTTAACTTTAAGAGTACATGTTAATACCAGAGTACATATCGTTAACTTGGGGTGTACCTAGTGTTAAATTAGGAGTACATATTGTTAACTTGGGGAGTACATTTCGTTAACTTGGGGAGTACATATCGTTAACTTGGGGAGTACATATCGTTAACTTGGGGAGTACATTTCGTTAACTTGGGAGTACATATCGTTAACTTGAGGAGTACATATCGTTAACTTCTGAGTAAATATCGTTAACTTGGGAGTATAAATTATTAACGAAGAGACTTCACACACACACACACACACACACACACACACACACACACACACACACACACACACACACACACACTTAAGAATATAACTGTCTTGTCATTCCCAGAGTCGACCTTCATTTGTTTTAAACGCTGCTATAAAAACGTCGCCTTAAACGTTCTCTTGACGCAGGAATGAAGGGGTTAATATGAATGCTGGTTTAAGCCTGGTTATGTTCTGGCTAGCGGCGTTGGTGAAGGCTCGGGGCTGCGGCGGCTGGTGCTTAGTGAGTGACGTCTCATCATGATTAATTTAGCTGTGCCGCTCCGCTTGAAATTCGAACGTCAAAATGTTCTTTGTTGTAGCGGGTTCTTGTTAGCTGGTGCTCAGGTGTGTGGGTGGGGAGAGGGTGTGGTGTGTGTTTGTGGGGGTGTGGTGTGTGTCTGTGGGGGTGTGGTGTGTGTTTGTGCGTGAGATGTGATGGGTGTAGTGTGTGTGTGTGTGTGTGTGTGTGTGTGTGTGTGTGTGTGTGTGTGTGTGTGTGTGTGTGTGTGTGTGTGTGTGTGTGTGTGTGTGTGTGTGTGTGTGTGTGTTGATATACCGGCGACACAAATACATAAACATAAAAAAACAAGTAAAATCACATAAAACAAACCATAAACTATATATTTTTTTAAACACAGGTGATCCCAATAAGCGGCACGTAAAAACAAAGCAAAAAGAACAGTACAGGTATATAGCTCACGGGGGTTGTAATGTGTCAGAGTTCAGGACAACATAATTAAAAAAAAAATCTATCATGCTCTCACCTGATCACCTTTCCATCAACACACTTTACCTGGCGGGAGGGAGAGAGAGAGAGAGACATCATAACATCATTAATTATTTTTGAGGTTGTAATTCTCTTTGAGGTTTTAATTCTCTTTGAGGTTGTAATTCTCTTTGAGGTTTTAATTCTCTTTGAGGTTGTAATTCTCTTTGAGGTTGTAATTCTCTTTGAGGCTGTAATTCTCTTTGAGGTTGTAATTCTCTTTGAGGTTGTAATTCTCTTTGAGGTTTTAATTCTCTTTGAGGTTGTAATTCTCTTTGAGGTTGTAATTCTCTTTGAGGTTATAATTCTCTCCTCTGGTTGTTATCTGTGTTGTGGAAGGATTATAACCTAACCTCTGTGTCTTTAATAAACGTGTTATTTTGTGTGTTTGTTTTTTTAGTTTGTGCTGTGGTTGGTCTTGGCATTGGCTGGTTCTATGTCCGTCCGTTCGTTTGTTCGTATTTCCCTCTGTCTTCAGTCCGTCTCTCCATCCGTCTGTCTGTCTCTCTCCGTCTATCCTCCTGTCCGTCCGTCCTTCTGTCCGTTCGTCCGTCCATCCTAGAGACCGCATCCCACCAATATCTCTTGTTAAAAACTTATCATTGTGTCTTAGCTGTGAATGGTCGCCTCTTAAGATATATCCCAAGGAACTTCACTGTCTTAATCACGCGTAACAAGCCAACCAACCTCGTGAGATCGGCTAAGGGGGAGAGAGAGGGGGGTTGGGGGTTAGGGGGGGTGGGTTAGGACTTCTTGCTCTAATTGGTCATTATTGTATCGTTAGCGGTCCGTCATGGTGGTAGTTCCCCCTCGCCGTAGATCTGATGGTAATTAGGAGTGTTGTATGTCGTCCTAGTTTAGACTGTGGTTGTTTTTGTTGCAATGTTGTTGATTTGTTGTTTTTGTTTTGTGTATGTTGTGCTGTTGTTGTTTTTCTTTTGCCTTACTGTTGTATTTTCCTCACATTTTCTTCTTTTTCCCCTTCTCCTCTTTCTCCTCCACTTCCTCCTCATCATTCCTATTTTGCTTCGTTTGCATTATCTTCTCTTCTTCCCCCTCCGATTTCATCTTCTTCCTCCTCCTACCATTCATCTCCTGTTTATGGTCCTTCACCCCTTTTCCACCCCCATTATCCCTCCTCCTTCCCTCCTTATCCATCCTGTCCTCTCTCTTCCCCCTACCTTACTCCCTCACCCTTCCCATTCCCCGCTGCCACCTTCACACCGTACCCTTCCTTCCCTCTCCCCGTTCCTTCCTCTCCCATCCCTCTCACCGCTCCTTCCTCTTTCCCCCTCCCTACTCCTTCCTCCTTAGTTCCTCCTTACCACTTACTCCCCTGTGTCCTACTTCCTCCCCCCCCCTCTCCCTCCCTCCCTCTCTCCCTCCCTCCCTCTCTCCCTCCCTCTGTCAACACCAAATTGATTCTGAGTAAGAAAGTAATTGATTCCCATTTAGGATACAAATTGTGATATTTTTTAGGGATAAGATTAAAGTTAACTAATGGTTAGTTTGTCTTTTTTTAATGCTTAGCGAGAAATATTCCATGATAATCTAGCCGATAAATTGAAGGTACTTAGGAATGATTAATAGTGTGTGTGTGTGTGTGTGTGTGTGTGTGTGTGTGTGTGTGTGTGTAACTAATGCATTTATTTGCCCTGACATAATTTTTTTACATATATGTTGGCCACCAAACATATTCCATGATTTATGCTTTTTAATATCCGTCTCTTTTCCCACAATCACCCGGAATTGTTTTGTAGATTTTCATTAATTCGTCCACATTTGCATTTAATATATGTAAGCTTCCACATTTATATTGAACCATCCCCAACCATCCACATATGGCCGATGGATATTTGACTAATTTTCAAGGTATATATGATATTTTGATTTGTTATTGATATATAATGTCTACGAACAGATGTTATACTCTAGTTTATATTTGTTTGTTTATATTTTTTTACCTCCATTTGGCACCCTGGCTCGATGGCACTGGACTTGTGGAATAAATTTTCAATGTGTTTTATATGTTGGTAAATCTATATAGATTATTTGACAATGTGACAATATGTAAACTGAATTATTGACACACACACACACACACTAAAAAGTCAATGCTATGAATTAAAAATACTGCCTGATTAAAATGTCATTCATATACAATACAAAAAAAAATCTACAAAACCAAAGGGCAAAAAATATCTATTGTCACGGCAGCCACAAATGTTTAAGGGCATCTTCAGTATAAACAATTAATGGGGGAATTTGTATACCTTTAAGAGTCCACCTTTAAGTGGGATCCTGACTCGTGTGGGTTTTGATAATCTCAAAGACTCGTGTACTATTAACTTCTCCTGTACAGCTGTAGGCACCAAACACAGTAAACGGTGCCATGTTAACCCCGGCAGTGACCTCATAACCAAACTGGGCACGTAGATATACCAAGAGATATCAGAGGGAGTTCGATAATCACTGTATGCTGTCATTACCCTGAAGAGTTATGGTCCCTTGGTGTGCCTATACGTCTGGGAATTATACACAAGATAACTTCGATGATAAACTGTCGACAATTTTAACCAAACACGATACTGGCTACATTTATCACAGTTAAATATAATTACTATTTTGTGTCATCATTGGAGGGAATTAATATTTTGTGTCATAATTGTACAGGTTTATGGCCTTATCAGCTTACCTGTAGCGGGGCGGGGATTTACCCACGTTTAGACACAACCTTCGTTAATTAGTAAATAACACCTGGGTGAACTAATAACACACCAACATTTCAGTTGGACGGAGGGTAATAAAGGTATCGGAAAAGAACCACCCATTGAAATAATAATAATAATAATGATAATAATAATAATAATAATAATAATAATAGGGTAGAACTGTTCAACTTATTAACCCCCTGCCCCCTAACCCCCTACCTCCAAATCCCTCTACCCCTACCCCATACCCCTCTACTTCCTACCCGCCCCTACCCCTCTACCCTCTAACCCCTCTCCACATCCCCTTATCCCTTCCACCTCCCCTTCCCCCACCCCCTATCCCTTCCACCTCCCTTCCCCTAACCCCTATCCCTTCCACCTCTCTTCCCCTACCCCCTCCACCTTCCTCTACCCCCTCCAACTTCCCTACCCCCATCTACCATCCCCATCCCCTCTCCCTCAACCCCCACACACGCAGGTATACTGTTGCCCCGTATGGAAATTTCACGAGGGAATATTAACATTTACGTCGCCAGGTTTGATCATATCGTGCTTATTAAAGACTCGTCTGAGCTCTTGGTGGGGACAACCAGTGTCCATCTTGGCAGAGGCTGAGGAAGACCTGTAAACTCTTTGGTAATTGAGGCGATCATACAGAGGTTGAGGTTCTGGGTGTTGTGCTGCGCTAATCTGTAATATTTATGAAGCTTGTTATCAGGTATAATAATAACAACAACAATAATAACACTAACAATAATAAAAAACAATAATAACTGAATATAATAACAATAACAGTAATAACTAACTATAATAACAATAATACAGTAATAATAATAATGATTAATATTAATAACAACATTATATGATACTACTACTACTACTACTACTACTACTACTCACAAAAATAACTACGACAACAATAATAACAACATTCTATGATACTACTACTAATAACAGAAATAACTACAATAACAACAATAATAATAATAATAACAACATTAATAACAACAATAC
This sequence comes from Homarus americanus, assembly GCF_018991925.1. Lineage (NCBI taxonomy): Eukaryota > Metazoa > Arthropoda > Malacostraca > Decapoda > Nephropidae > Homarus > Homarus americanus. The sequence continues at coordinate 151,000 of NW_024718828.1, forward strand.
TAACAACAATAAATAATAATAATAATAATAACAATAACTAATAATTTATAACAATAATAATAATAATAAACTAGTGGCCATTAAACTAGAGTAATAATAGCAGGACAGGTATATAAATCCAGAAATACACCTGGAGGACGCTCTGGAAACTCAACATAAATTCACCCTAAATAATTTCTGACAACCTGGACTTGTATTAATGTGTATCCTATTTGATCCCAATTAGAGTACGATACTGAGAGAGAGAGAGAGAGAGAGAGAGAGAGAGAGAGAGAGAGAGAGAGAGAGAGAGAGAGCTGTGGGGTACACTGTGCGTACATTCATCTTGTGGGCTGGGAGGAATGTGTCGTGCCCGCTACACATGATGAATTAATAGTGGAGTGTGTGGCATCAAATATACTAAGGGTATTAGTTCATCATAGTGATACACTGTAAGGGGATACTGATGCTGTATACTGATGTGTGTAAATGTTGTGTGTATCTATGCTGTATACTGATAATCTGTGCGTATATGTGTGTATGTATGCTGTGCGTATGTGTGTATCTATGCTGTATACTGATTATATATGCTGTATATATATGTGTGTGTGTATCTGTACTATATACTGATAAGCTGTACGTTTATGTGTATATCTGTAGTATTTAAAATATATAAGTGATATCTCGTCGATTCATGAAACAAAAACAAGAGACAAATTGTAAAACGTAAATAAACATAGCCTCACATACTCGCTCATAGCCTCACACCTCGCTTATAGCCTCACATACTCGCTCATATCCTCACATACTCGCTCATATCCTCACATACTCGCTCATATCCTCGCATACTCGCTCTTACTGCCCACCTCAACAACTAAGGTCTTCAAGTGCAGTACAAGGTTAGAAGTTACGCCAGTTCTTCAATAAGTCGTAAAATAAACAAATAAAACTCAATATATCCAGTTGTATAAATAGAACCCTTTATTAACATCTATATTCATTAACGACGCTGTAATTCATGTTAAATTGCCTAGTTAGTTAGCATCTCTAGTGTGCACGCTTCACTAGTACTGTATTAGTTAATGTAAGACGTCCAGATCTGGTTGATTGGCTACAGTCTCTCTCTCTCTCTCTCTCTCTCTCTCTCTCTCTCTCTCTTGCCTTCGACCTTACTGTCATAAATCTATTTTTACTTAACCTAACCACTCGTAACCTTCATTTAACCTAACTTAACCATAAGTAACCTAACCTAACCTAACCCAACCTCGTATAATGGTTCTCAGACTATCCCTCCCTCCTTCCCTCAATGTTATTCTGTCACTGTAAAAATCATCCAATAAAAATGAGAAATAATGAACTCGGTAAACAAGTGATATACAGACTGAAATTTCCTCTGCGTTATGAAATGTATAATTCTTACAAAGCGGAACACAAATTATTCCTTTGAACATAATTATAAGACGAACAAAAATATACTGTATGCTGAAAAAAAACTTGTTATATTCGTTTTGTAACTTAGAATGAGTGTTTAGTAGTTTTGAAGAGATCACAGAATTGTAAAGAGCTATACTGTGAAAATGGTGGAATTAATGTTACTTAATTACCACCTGGGGCAGTAGGAGTTAATGAAGTATAACCAGGTAAATAATGAGAGAGAGAGAGTTGTGAAAAATTGAGATTCTTTAGTGTGTGTATGTGTGTGTGTGTGTGTGTGTGTGGGTGTGTGTGTGTGTGTGTGTGTGTGTGTGTGTGTGTTACCTGTAGCGTAATGGTCAACATGCTCGCCTCGCAAGCGTGTGGACCCGGGTTCGATCCCTGGGCAGGGTGAAATTATGGGCAAGTTTCTTTACACCATTTGCCTCTGTCTACTCAGCAGTAATTGGGGACCTGGATGTCAATCAATTTGTGGATCGTGTTCCGGGGGTAGTGGTTAGCCAGTGCAGTTGGCGAGTTGTCCGGTCTTCTCGGACTATTCCTTGACACTGGGTAATACAGCTCGTTAACTCAGGTTGTGGTTGTTGTGTTGGCGACAGCTTCTACACCCTAAACAAATTCACGCTTAGGCGGCCCTTGGGCCGGCCATCCTTGTTACATGAGGGCTTCTTGTATATATATATATATATATATATATATATATATATATAGTCAAAGAATAATATTCACACACACACACACACACACAGAAGGCTAATGGGTTCGTATAAGTATTCCAGGAAGATAAGCCATTAGTGAGATATAACCTCTACTCCAGGGTAAAGTATTCCACATTACTACATTAGTTTAATTATGAAAATATGATGACGTAGAGTTTTTATTTTTACTCTGTATAAATCCACTTCATCAGTTACTCATATTATTTTTTCTATTATGATTATTGTTGTTATTATTATTATTAGTTATATATTTTGTAATTATTGTTATTGTTGTTGTTATATTTTTTCACCGATTTATCTTTGCACTGGACAAGGGTCTGGACGTGCTTGGGTATCTTATAGAGTATTACCATTTCACAACAGGAGCAAAACACGTACAGGGATTGACCGTAACACTCTCAAGTCGTGATCATCGCTTCTCGAGTTTAAAAACAGGTGAAAGGTCAGAGTGATAGGGTCAGTAGGTCTGTCTGTCTCAGCACCACAGGTTAATAATGGACGACTACATTTCAGACGGGGAAGAGAGACTGATATTGACGTTCGCTAATCGGTGGTCAACTTTTTTAGGAGTAAAGATCACGGGTCAAGGTCAGGGGTCAATTAGTTTAGACGAGGGAAAAAGAGGGGCTCTACTCTACCTGTCCCGCCACAACATAATATCACCTCCACCCTCCTTGTGGGGCACCTCAATGCCCGACACCCCAGTCTCTGCTCCCAGGGGCCCTTCCCAAACTCCCGGGGTAACTCCTGACTTTCTTACCTACAAACCACTGATGACCCTGTTACCAACACCTCTTCCCTTCCTGACCAGATATCCCTCCTCCTAGAGACAGGCCTGGCACTTGACATTATTAGGGACCTGCCACGCTTTGCCATAAACAGATAAATTGTACCGGGAATTCTCCCCCTCCCCCCCACACACTCATCATTCTGTCACTTTATGTAACTTGTTGACAAAACCCAATGACCCTTCAGGCTTTTAAGCCCTTAATGCATGAGTCATAAAGGCAAGCATGAACTACGCATGTTTCACAGATGGTCGCTGTAAACGCTTCTGCGCTTCACCTTGCACAGGATAACAAGGGGGTGCCCAATAAACTAGCCCCATCTGAAATATATATATATATATATATATATATATATATATATATATATATATATATATATATATATATATATATATATATATATATATATATATATATATATATATATATATATATATATATATATAAAGAGGATGAGGGAGGGGAGGGAAGGAGGGAGGGGGAGGGAGCGGATGGAGTAAGAGAGGGAGGGAACAGTGTTGATATTGGTATTGGTGGTGGAGCATTGTGGGCGGAGGGACAGAAGGGTGGAGGAATAATGTGGGTGGAAGGTAGTGTGGGTGGAGGTACTGGGGAAGTTGTCCATCCTCACATTCATCATTGTTGTGCTTCTCACACCAGGCGGCTCGTTAACCTCCTCCTGCTCCTCGTTCCTTCTTCCTCCACCTTTTTCTCTCCTCCTTGTTCCTTCCTCCTCCATTTTTATCTCCCATTTGTTCCCTCCTTCTGCCTCCTCCTCCTCCTTGTTCCTTCCTCTTCCTCCTCCTCTTTGTTCTTTCTTCCTCGTTCTTTCCTCCTCCACGGTCTTTTTTCATCCTTGTTCTTTCCTCCCTTCTTGTCCTTTCCTTCCTATTCCTCCTCCTTGTTCCTTTATTTTCCTCCTTCATCCCCCTCCTTCTCATTGTTCCTTCCTCCTCCTCCTCCTCAGTGACTCTTCCCAAGGTGTTAAGAAGGTGTTGAAAGGCAGGGCTGGAATGGGCTGGGGCTGAGGGCTGAGGGCTGGGGGCTGGGGGCTGAGGGGCTGAGGGCTGGGGTTGGGGGCTGGGGGCTGAGGGGCTGAGGGGCTGGGCAGGCAACAGGTGGATGAAGGAGACAAACTTGTAAACAAGGAGGATTGAGTGGAGGTTGGACGTGTTTAAGCTGGAGTGGAGGAGGGGTGGTAGGTGGTGGTGGTGGTGGGAAGAGGAGGAGGAGGAAGTGTGATAAAAAGAGGTGGGAAAGGAGAGTGGAGGGAGCAAGAGTTAAGAGGAGGAGTAGGGTGATGATGAAGAAGAGGTGACAAGAAGAAGAAAGTAAGAAGAAGAAGGAGGAGGAATTAGTAGTAAGAGGAGTAAGAGGGGGAAGAAGAGTAAGGATGAGGGATTCCAGTAAGCTAAGTGTTGTGTTGTGTTCATGTCAAGTGTTTACCTATGTTACACCTTCAGTATCTCTGACTCGTGTGTGTGTGTGTGTGTGTGTGTGTGTGTGTGTGTGTGTGTGTGTGTGTGTGTGTGTGTGTGTGTGTGTGTGTGTGTGTGTGTGTGTGTCTGTATCCGCCTCTGATCCTATGGTGTTGTTAGAACGTTTTCACCTCTAGAAGGATTAAGCTACAACCTAGATGTAGTATTTTTATTGGTTTTGGATATATGCAAATTCTGGTGTTTATAATGGCTTCTGAAATATGCAGAGAGACTAAAGCAATTCGATTCGTTCTCATATTTTCATTAACAGTGCTACGTCAGGTTAGGGTTATGTATAGAGCTGCTGGCAGTTTAGTTTAGTTCAGTTAGATTTAGTTGATTATAGTTGAATATAGTCTTAAGAAGGCCATATTATGTGATGGGTAATAGGTAAATAATGTGTTTTCTGTCAGTGGATGAGTGGGTAGATGAGCAGTGGCGGAGTGAAGTACAGGACTGGTGGCGAGGCTAAAAAAAACTGATTTTTAGAGATCTTTAAGAATCCCGACCCAGAGACGTGATGCTACACACAGGACACAGGAGACCACAGTGTTCTTAGAAGGGTGATTTGCTATAAGCGAAGAGACGGGACACGAATTCTCAGACGTTCGTACTTGGAGATTTTTTTTCCTATAACAGATGACGTCGAGTTATACCAGACGTTCACTGATAGTTTGACGTTATTGTGGCGGCTGTCTTAATGTTTATAGACGATGGAGGTTGTTAGATTTTTTTCGCACTTCTGTACAAAAGGGAAACATTATTAGTTAAGGAATGTTTTGAGGGTCTGAGTTAACGAATCTCTCACCCCCAGGAAGAAGAGGAAAAAAACTGAGCGTACGAACCTTTGAGAACTCGGGTCTTGGGTGCTGTTGCCGCTGCTGTTACCGTCGTTGCTGTTGCCGGCGACGATGGACGGGTGTGGGTGGTGGCCATCAGGAGGAGACAAAAGGCGGGCGTGAACTTAACAAAGGTCATTGTGAGGGAGTGAAGGGCGACTGACACTACCTGTACACGTAATGAACCATGGGAGACTGTGGCCCACGGCAGCTGCTAACTCGGCCTTTTGTACTCACTGTGAATTCCTGCTGACAAGTTTAAGGTCGATTATTTGAGGGAAAAGTATGTTGATGGTGATGACTGACGCACCTGTGTATGTGGGCTGAGACAGGTGTTGACAGTGAATTCTTGTTGGCAAGTTAATGTTGAAGGAAATGTTGATGGATGGTACAGACTCGACACACTTGTCTATGTGTACGCTCATGTTTCGTGTTGATTATTTGAAGGTAAATGTGACTTAACACACCTGTAGAATATGAACCAACAGGTATGGTGAGTTGAGACAGGTATTGACACTATGAATTCTTGTTGGCTATGTTAATAACCCTTTTAGGACGTTGGTTTAAACTACCATCCTCAAAGGGTTAAACTCCGTGAGGTGATGCCTGGTGTAGAGTTTGTAAGTTAAGATATAAATTTGTTTAGTGTATACAATTTCTTGCACCACAAAAACACTCAATATACAGCAGATGGAATATTCAGCAGATAGCCAGCGAGTTGACGGCGTAGAATAATCAGCCCTGTCTGCCTTTGCCCCAGTGTGTGAAATGTCTCTGTTTGTTTCCGTGTCTGAGTCGATTTTAACTTTCAGACCGATTGACCTTTGACCTTAGTATTTGATGTGGTAATAGTTCTTGAGATTACCGAAGTGGTATGGAAAGGTCACAGGGTACGACTTCGTGTATTAATTTATGTATGTTAATATTAAAGGTCAACTGGGAGTGTATAGACTAAGCTTAAAGGTCATTCGGTACAACTCTGTATATAGACCAAGCTTAAATGCTACTCGCTACAACTGTGTGTATAGGATAAGCTTAAAGGGTACTCGGTACAACTGAGTATATAACGTAGGATAAAAAAGATAAAAGTTGACAACGACGCCTGTAGGACTCAGTAGAGGCGAATACGTGTAGGAACAATGGCTGAGTTCCCAGGGTCAACAGGTGAGGTCTGTCCGGCAAACTGGGAGGAGTGGAGATGAATGGATACGTGACTTAGTGACACATTGATGGGATAGTCATTGAGCAGAGTGATAAAGGATGGTTGATGTAAAATGGAGGGGTGAAACGAAATGGGAGAAAGGGAGAGTGAGATGGAGGGAGAAAGGAGAAACCAAATAGAGGTAAGGAAGGGTAAAACCGAATGGAAGGAAAGGGGCGAGGGAGAGATGTGCTTTCTAAGGGAGAAAGTGCTTACAAGATTGGCACAAAAAGTTGAATAATTGTTCCCATAGTATCTGTCGATGTGAAGGTTTTTACAAAGTGCCACTGTAGAAGAAGCTGCCTAACAAAGCGGTGCTCTTGTCTGGGAGGCGGCCTCCGTTGTGAGTCATAGCCATAAATCATGTGAAAACGTTGTTTAATAATTCTCCGGATGTGCATCATACTGGTGTTTTGGTTAAGATTCTGAAAATATCGACCACGGACTACATATTTATGTTTATATCGGCTATCTTGTCATCAGAGATAAAGTGTTTGCCATTGCATACACAGTGTGCTGTACAGTGTGCTTGAATCTACTCTTATCTCTATAAGGTTCTATTTTTTCACAGTCTAAGACGTAGTGTTGGAGTGTGTGGCCATATGTCTGGCCACACACTTTACATTTAGTTTTGTTCACATCTGCCTAAGGGGCATGCTGCCAGAGGTACTTATATCCTAACCTTAGTCTAGCGGTTACAACATCTTGTAATCTAGTGATCTTGTTACTTGCTCCATATACAATACATGTTTTACTTGATACATCTCATCTTGTAAAGTTGTAAACAATGTATTGACTAGTGCCTGGTTGCACTTTTCTACTGGCTTCAACTTCATCAGCAAGTTGTTTCCTGATTCAGTTTTTAAGGTTCTGTTTGACAGTCTTAAATTGTACTCTCCATTGCCATTGTTGGACGTGAGTTCAGCTAAGGCATCAACTCTATCATGTTCACTAATGCTAATGTGAGATGGGATCCACAGCAGCTTGATCATGATACTTTCGTCAACAAGACACATATGCTTGTGTCTGGCTTCAGAGTCAAGCGGGTGACAGGTTGAGTCTAGGGTATCAAGAGCAAGTAGTGAGGATAAGGAGTCAGTGATGATGAGACTGTCAGTGGCAGTGTCCTCAACAAGTTTCAGGGCTGAGTGTGACAAATAGTCAAGTGTGTAGAGTGGATGACCAGTCACTAATTCTAGCTCCTTTCTCTATTACATTACCGTTAGGCTGAGTCACAATGACAGCACTTCCAGCCCTCCCACAGACAGTGTTAAGAGAGCCGTCAGTGTAGATGGTCTGTATGATGTTATTTTCAATCTGAAGGTCATGTATGTGGTCAAAAGCTCTCACTTTGTCAGTGTGTTGGCGATAAGGATTATGTGTGGTCAGTAGTTTAGGCGGGTACGTGGGAGTTGTGATGTCGAAGGGAACTGTCCGCCAGGGTGGCAGTAAGCGCTGCTGTGTCTCAGCTTTATAGAGATGGTCTAGTCCAAACAGCCTTCTATGTTTAGCCGTAGTTTGCATCCATCTAGATTCACTAGTTTCATGACTCATATATTCTATCAGTTTCTTAGAAGCAATGTTATCTGGATCACCACGCAAAAGCCTCAGGGCTATCATGAGGTTGAATTCAATTTTTCTATCTTTGACACTGGGTATACCTAATTCTTTCCTCATATATATTAAGTACTTAAGTGTTCATTGGACAGCCTAAAAAAATTCCAAAGGCTTTATTTTGCAATTTTTTCGAGCTTGTCAATGCTTTTCCCTTCACGAAGGACCAGGGCTGGTGCGTGGTAATCTAACAGAGATCTTTTATAACCTAGATACATTGTTTTGACACTTGATATTAGCTCCATAATGTGGGTTGTACCCCGCTACACATTTAGCTGTTGTATGGCAGGTGATTTACAGGGGATAGGGACACCGAGATATTTCAAAAAGGAGACACAATCAATGGTGTTGTTACCTATCTAAACCTTTGGTGGTCCACGTTTACGGTTACCAGCTTGTTTGTTGAATACTTTAGTTTTCTCAGTGGAGATGATGAGACCAAGGTTCTCACGGGCTGACTGTACATGGTTCAGGATGGTTTAAATTTCATGATGAGTTTTAATATGTATAAGAATGTCATATGCATAGCTAACAGTAATATTGCTGGGGCTGTCTGGGATTGACTTTAATCATATGCATTCATAAGAACATTGAACAAAGTAGGTCTAAGTACTCCACCTTGGGGGGTGCCAAGTTGTATATCTTTAACTTCACTTTTGTAACCCTGAAACAGTGCATCAGCTCTTCTGTTTGTGAGGTAACCACTTATCCAGTGTATCTATTTTGGCTAGTTCGTACAATATAAGTGGCATCTTGACAATATCAAATGCAGCTTTTAGGTCAAGAAATGTGGTGTATCTGTGCTTTTCATCCCCTGCACAGTTAGGAATGTGGTGATGCAATTATGTACACCTTTACCATGGGTGAAGCCATTTATGTTAGGAGACGTGTGTTGTCTGATTCTATTGATTCTATATAAGAGTCTGCCAAGGACCATCCTCTCAGGTTTTGTAAAAGCAGCTTGTTAGTGATATGGGACGAAAGGCATCAGGCTGTCCCGGCTTTGGTATTGGTACAACAATACTGCTGGTTCATGTTGGTAGTTGGCCTTCGGCATGACTCATATTGTACAGTGCCAATAATGGATTGCCCGGCGCCCTGGCGAGGGCATCAAGCTCCCACTCGGTATTTGGAACATCACACTCGTGCTGTTTGCCCAGCATAAAGTTAATGAGATTACTTCTCTCTACAGACTTCGCATCAAGGAGTCCCCGAGTCCTAGTTTGTAACATGTCATAGCTAGACACATGAGCCCACTTTGTTATTAGGTCATTCAATTTTTGCCGCGGGTTTGGATGGGAGACGTGTCGACTGTTTTTACCTCTGACTGTGTTTATTTCCCTCCAGGCTGTGCTGAGGGGAGTGTGTTGGTATAGGCTGTTGACATATTTTTCCCATACATTTTGTCTAAGTTCATTCACGCTTTCCTGGACTGATGCAGGGAAGCTTGAAACAGTCTGAGTATTTGAGATGTTCTGAGGTGTTTGTAACCCTCACCAGTCTGCCTTGCAATAGACTTAAGTTCATTTAGTCTGGGGTCATCATTAACACTGCTGTGGTCTGTTCCTGTTATGCTGACCATATTTCTTTCTCTTTGGGGAAGAATGCATCAGTCCTAGCTAAAAGATGTCATGGATTTTGGAAGAGTGGTGGAGGTGCGTGTGTGTGTGTCTGTATGGGAGGGTGTGAGGGCCAGGGTGTGGACAGGCTCGGTAACAAGACAAATGAGCCTCGCTCTTGGGGTGCACGTCTTGGGTACGATCCTCTGATTTTTCGTTTTATTTTTAAAGGCAACACAAAAGGCAACAGGGCAAGTTAATGACAACACCCGTTGGTAGGCTACTGTCCCGTATTTATCGCCAGTATATGGTTGGTATTGGTGGGGCTGACCAGCAGATATGGCTAGTAGTCTGTGGTCGGTGTAAAGCTCAAAGTAATTGCTCAGTAAACATTGTCAGTATTCGACGGCCATTATTTAGGGACTGACCCATTGATATCGCCAGCTTTATACGATCATTATTTAAGGCTTTTTTTAAAAGCTCTCTCCTGCATTTAACAGTCAGTACAATATAAAGAAACTGTCTCGTAATTATCACCTGTCCTAGGGGTTGATGGCTCGCTACCGAGGTACCCTAAGTCCACCCAGCTGTGGATGGGGTGCTTAACTAATAGGCCACAATGCCTCCTTGTGCATTGAAGGCGAGGTGTGCTGTATCCACACTACCTCTAATGGGTCGTTAACCATATGGGATCCACTGTCTCTCAACAGTTCCAGCCATAAGCACTTAGCATGTTGTAAAACGGTATATTATTTTCAAAATAACCATTAAATCCTCCTTCTTGGCGTATCCTTCACGGCAGAATCCTACGGGAGATTCCTAGGGGGCAGCCCCGTACTTTATATTATAACAATACAACGTCGAAGGTTTGGCCCACAAACTCTTGAAGCGTTCAAAGGAGGATCGAGGATCCTGGTAAGAAATTTATTCATGGCCTGGGTTGATTAGCATGTTCGCTGTCAAGAATTGAAATTTCTTCCTCGCGAATTTAACCGTTAAGTATGTTCCCTCCCTCTCTTTTTTATATATATTTTTTAAATATAGATCAATCTATATATGAATGCATATTGTAATAAATTTTTATATACTGGTTTATGTTTGTGTATGTACAATCGCAGAGAAAATTCCTATCGCCTATTCTGCTGCTCCAGGAACCCGAGATTCAGACTCGTGAACCTGAAGCATTAGACAGTGATGCATTATTCTGTTCATAAATGAATCGGATTCACGAGTCTTAATCTCGGGGTTCGTGGAGCAGAGGAAGAGTTGACAGATGTTTTGTTCGCGACTGTATATGTACGTTATGAATTTCTTTGTCTTGTACACGTGGAACTAGTTAATCCATAAAGACCCAGACAAGTTAAGCCACCGTAATCCTTAACAAACGGGTTAACGTGAGGTAACATAGGGGATAAAGGTAATGTTAACGAAAGAAATAGAAGGAAAGTAGATAAACAAGGGGATGTGGATGTGGTCGATCAAGTTGAATAATCCTATTAAGAGAGAGAGAGAGAGAGAGAGAGAGAGAGAGAGAGAGAGAGAGAGAGAGAGAGAGAGTAATAGTGATAAAAATAACAACAAATATACATTGGAATATCAAATTATGCCGACATTATTAGACATAAACCGAAATTTAGTTATGATATAAAAACCCAAAAGGAGAAAAATACAGTAATATATTAATTTCCAAGAGTGAGGTAACAACGCCTCAGAATCAAGATACACTCAACTGTGGCATGGTGGGGGCGGAGAGGATAGGGTACCTTGGCTATGACACATACACCAAGTTACCTGTGAGTCGAGGATCATTACATACGCAGGTAACTGTATATAAATCTGTTTAATCCTCAAGTGTAAATACATTCATGAGTACAAATGTAAAAGAAGAGAAAAACAATAATTCGAGGGATAGGGAATGGAGGAGAGGCACACGTAAAGCTAATGTATAATCCCGTCATGAAAATATGTATACTCCTGTATGTATTATTATTAAGGTCATCTCATGGTTTAAAGTTTATGGTTTAAGTCACGTTAAATTATTCTCCTTGAGTTGGTAATATATTGTTGGTGACAAGTTATAGATGTGTGCTTATACTTACTGTATGTATTTCAAGCTGTATATATCAACTGTGTACTTTTCTGTCTAACTCAAGCTGAGATTTTGCCATTTTCTGTATTGTGTGTGTGTGTGTGTGTGTGTGTGTGTGTGTGTGTGTGTGTGTGTGTGTGTGTTGGTGTGTGTGTGTGTGTGTGTGTGTGTGTGTGTGTGTGTGTGTGTGTGTGTGTGTGTGTGTGTGTGTGTGTGTGTGTGTGTGTGTGTGTGTGTGTGTGTGTGTGTGTGTGTGTGTGTGTGTGTGTGTGTGTGTGTGTGTTGGTATTCATAACTTCTCCTCTTGTACACTTTTTCTTGCATGGTCAGCTGAGGTGATAACTTACAAGTGATAGTAAACATAAACATTCACCACCACCACCTCTTGTTCACATCTGCCTCTAAGCGTGTCTCAGAAAAATGTACACACACCACCTCAAAGGTTTTCAGTGGAGATTACGTGAATATTTATATTATAGGAGCAATATTATCCTCACTTGTATCACTTACTGTCCTCACTTGACCTCACAGAATAAATGAGGACAATATTAATAAAAAATTCAGGGTATCTCAAGAAAATCTCTAATGCAAGGTTGTATATATTTTTCTGAGACAACTTGTATATCGTTCAGTAGTCGCCATGAACAAGTTGTCGTGTGTTGAGTGTTGGATTCTGTATGTGTGTCGTGTTAATCTACTGACCTTAAAGATATTTATTGTGACTGGAAAATATTGTACGAAGTGACTTTAGGTGTGTTGGTGTCTTTGTTGTTTTTGTTTATCTGGAAGTATCGATTTATATGTGTTTGTTCGTGTTAAGTTTTCTTCGTTAGGAAAGGGTTATTGTGTGTGTAGGTGTGTTTGTGTGTGTTTGCGTGCGTGTGTACAATATGAACTCCGCTATTGAATTTTCACTTTGGTATTTATTGCACCTTTTAAATCAGATCATGTTGGATACCTACCTATATGTCTATCAGCCTTTTGTTATGCTCTTAAGTAACCCGTCGTTTTGAAGCTACATCTCACAGACGCTCGACTCTTGTTAGTGATGGCCAAGATGGATGAGGACCAAGTAGAGAGAGTCGATAAAAAAAAGAGGGATTGGGGATTATTGAATCACTTGGAGGTAGTTAGGTAGTTCGATATATGGAGGGTAGTTCAGCCGGTGTTATCATGAGCTTTACCGTCTGATTTAAGTGTCATCTCCCTTGGTGTTCATCTGTCATCTGAATTATCGATTAGCATTCACCTTTACCTTAATATGTTGAGTGTTGTTTACTTGAGGGGGGAAGGGGAGTTGATGGTGAATTTGAATCTGTGTTTTACGATCTGTAGTTTGAAGGGTTTTGTTTTTGTCCTCCCGTCACCTCGTCCATGTTGTTTATATTGTGTTGGTGGAGATAATGTTGTTGTTTCTTGTATCTGTTGATAACTCACCCGATCGTAGAGAAAACAAAAATGTTATCAGGTAGGGCCACTTGGGTCGTAATTCCTGTTCTGATTGGTGGAGATGAAGACTTAGACGCCAGGTAAGATACACCTGACTATAATTCTCAATCTTATTGGTTAACGGGAAGTTGACTCTTGTTAGGGAGGGTCCTGTTGAACCTTAACACATTCTGACTGCTGGAGATGAAGATCATAAGTTACTGGGCAGATTTCAACAGGTCATTCATCTGTTACTCGTTGAGGGGGGACCTTAGTATGCCAAGGAAGATTCGCCGGGCCATTACTTTATTTCTTGATTGAAAGAGAGGAAGCCAAGGAGCTCCGGGTAGGATCCACTACGTCGTAACTCACTGTGATTGGTGGAGAGAAGTACCCGAGTTGCCACGGAAGATCCACCAGTCATAAGTTTTTTTTTAAGTTTTTCCTTTTCTCTGATTGGTAGAGAGGGGGTATATTTAAGTTGCCGAGTAGTGATAAACATTATTATTATTATGCATGGGGAATTGTGAGAGTATTTGTGATGTCTGTTAATTTTGTCTCCTGATACTAAGCAAAGGTATCTAGTTAAGATAGAGTCTCAGAGTTAATTTTGTCTCCTAACTGATACTAAGCCAAAGTATCTAGTTTAGGTAGAGTCTCAGTGTTAATTTTGTCTCCTAACTGATACTGAGTAAAAAGTATCTAGTTAAGGTAGAGTCTCAGTGTTAATTTTGTCTCCTAACTGATACTGAGTAAAAAGTATCTAGTTAAGATAGAGTCTCAGAGTTAATTTTGTCTCCTAACTGATACTAAGCCAAAGTATCTAGTTTAGGTAGAGTCTCAGTGTTAATTTTGTCTCCTAACTGATACTGAGTAAAAAGTATCTAGTTAAGGTAGAGTCTCAGTGTTAATTCCATTGCTTGCTTCTTTGAGTGAAGTTTTGTTTATGCTATAGCTTAAGTCAACCGTTCAAGAACAGTCATATATGTTTAATTACGAGGAATGTTAATCGCATGACCCCTTAGGAATGTGGTCCGCGCAACTAAAAAGAAAGAAAAGAAAGAAGTCCGTTCATCAGCTGTGGATGGAATTCACAAGAGCAGGTATATCCAGTCCTGGTTAGAGTCTGGCTGGGCAGGTCAGGTTAAGTATTGTTTTTGTGGCTCAGCTGTTGGCCACGTAAAAGTCAAGACCGGGGCCATATTTTGACGCTTCTTCCACACATTAACGCGTCGTTTTTGTAGCCATCCTCGCGACCAAGTGTCAAACCGTTCGCCTAACAATGAGCTTTATGCATAATTCAGTATCCGGATTGTGAGATGTTTGTACGTTGGGTTTTTTGTGTTGTTTTTTCCTCTGACTTGTTGTTGCTACTTCAGGAGAAAAATAAACCATTGACAATCTAAGTCTTAATGTCCAGAATTTCAGCGGTTTGTTTGGTACCATTCCTCCCTCCAACAGGGTATAGAAGACCCATCTAGGTGGTGTCATAGTCGCATTGCAATATCGACACCATTATAGTCGTTTACTATATCTCTATAGCTTATGTTAGAGCATATAAATACGTGAAGTTATTTCCCTGAGCTTAAGATAAACATTTAAATTATTCACCTAAATTAAGACCCAGAGATTCACGTAAATTAAGACCCAGAGATTCACGTAAATTAAGACCCCAGAGATTCACGTAAATTAAGACCCCAAAGATTCACGTAAATTAAGACCCCAGAGATTCACGTAAATTAAGACCCAGAGATTCACGTAAATTAAGACCCCAAAGATTCACGTAAATTAAGACCCAAAGATGACGACCAAAATGGCGAGAAAATAACACTGGGTCTGTTGTAACTCGATACGTTCATTATTTAGGAGAGAAGTGAACGTAGGAATCTTAGGGAACCCATGAACCCAGGAACGTAAATCCTCGTGGCCGTTCTTGCAGTATTGACTAGGGGTCGCCTGGAGTGAGTTATTGCACGTCTATATTGCCGACTCCAACTAGGGGGTGGAGGAGCGTCTTGGAGATTCCGACAACTGACAGCACTGACACCTAATTAAGCCAGTCACAAAGAACTTGTCAACGGTGTCGAGATCTGATTGGTCAGTTATTCGTCATCATCATAATGTGTGCGGTGCCGAGACTCGTTCGTTTTATAGTTGCCTCTCGTTAAATGGCCTGGGAGAGAGTTTAAACCTGCTGGGAGATGCGTTTGTTTGTTTGTTTAGCCCCTTGATTGGTAAGTGCTGTGTGTGTGTGTGTGTTTGTTTTTGTTTGTTCTTTAACTCATCGATTTGTAAATAATTAGTGTTTCTACTGTTTTCTCTTTTGGTAACTGTACTGTATCAGCCCTTAAAACGATACCGCAAATTTACCTGTACGTAAGTCTGTATGTTGTATTTGTACCTGTCCTTTGTACCTGTACCTTAACTTGTATCTGTAATTGTAGCGATGTTTTAACCCAATAAAATAAAGTGAATAAAGATAATTATTTGATATGATTCCTATGGTTTTTTTTTTTAGACGTAACTTACTGATGAATTTTATACGTTAAACTTTATATAGGAATTAAATGCTATATATAACTTCTGGATAATTGATAATGATGTCGGATTTATATTATGAGGTAATTTAAATTTTTTATTGTTAATGCTGTATTTTTTACCCTTAAGAGAATTAATAGCATACGAATTTTAGAGAATAACAATTTATTAGATTTATTAGCTATTTTTACATGGATATTTAAAAAAAAACATTTTCATTAATATTATTATTATTTTTTTTTTTTCTTATAGATTTTCGTGATTTTAGAAATTAATTGGGTTCAAGTCGGTAGTTTTTTCCTTTATGATTTAATTTTACTGAAGTTATTAGTATTTTGCATTATATAATTAATTACATTATATCTTAACTCTTCTCACCTATATTAATTACATTAGATCCAAGAATTTTCACCTTTATTAATTACATTGTATATTTAACTCTCTCTACCTTTATCAACATTGTATCTTTAACTCTTCTCACCTTTATATAATTAACATTGAACCCTTAACTATTCCCACCTTTACCTAATTAACAATAAATCTCCTAAGTCTCATCACACCTGGCTAAGTTATCCACCAAGACACCAGTTCACTCAAGTAACCATTATCACGCGAGGAGGCTATAGTAAAATCTCTCATATTCATTTACCTGGACAAAAGAAGGAGAGACAGATTTTAAAATTGCATGAGAAGACGATTGGGTGATGCCTGTGGGAGATAAGGGGGTGACGGAGGCGGGGAGAGAACGTAACCTTTGGGTAGTGGGGTGCGGTAGAAAGAACAGGTAAGGTGGAGGCCATATTTTTTTTTACATTGTTGTTTATTAAGTTTTATTTATTTATTTATTTAAATTTATTTTTGTATCTTTTTCTCAATCTTATATTTTTTTAAAGGTGCTAAAGGCCCATAAAATAATCCCGTAACTGCTGCTATCTGATTGGTCGAAAATGAAAATGCATTAGACGAGACACTGCAAGACTGAACGAGACTAAAAAAAAAAATCGACCTTTTTTTTTAAAGAGGATAAAGCAAACGATTATCTGATTGTGTATGCTCAATCATTCTCCGCTGTGATTGGTGATAACGAAGTAATTCTGGGTTCTAATTGGTTGGTGAGATAAGATGAGAGAGAAAGAGAGAGTGGCGCGTCTGACTATGGTATACACAGATTGCTGTATACATTTTTAGCTTGTGTGTGTGTATGTATGTATGTATGTGTGTGTGTGTTTACGTTTCTCTTCTTCCTTCTTTCCCCTTTATTTTCTCTCCTCTCTGCCTCTTCTACCCTTACCATTTCTTCCCCTTCTTATCCCTCGTTTATCCATCTCCCTATTCACTACGTCTACCTATTTTAAATTTCTGTCTCCTATCTCCTCTATTCTCTTCTTTCTCCATATTTACATTACTTTAGCGGCGTTCATTTATTGCTCTTTCTTTTCGTGGTGCATCTGGGTCGCCTTTACACCATTAGGGGGAGACGCTATGGGTTGCGGACTCGTAAAGGTTCTTGCGTTCAATTTTCTTCGTGATTGGAGATGTAAGAACCGCAACTGGAAGACTAAAACATGAAGGCCAATATGGCGTTGAGATTGCGTTGAGACTTTACGTTAAACTCGTGTGTGTGTGTGTGTGTGTGTGTGTGTGTGTGTGTGTGTGTGTGTGTGTGTGTGTTAAATCATAGTTTAGGTAGGGAGGAAGGGATTAATTTACGAAAGGTTTTAGAATTTGTACTCCTTTTCATTTTATTTTTTCTCCTTGCAATCTTCTCCTCCAAGACCATCAAATCAAACACACACACACACACACACACATACACACACACACACACAGGTTGCATCGGTTACAGACAGGTTCGACGGCTCTAAGGCTTTGTTACGCCTCAATAACCTTTGTTACGCCACAACACCATTCTGCAACTCCTCTCGTGGGTGCCATACCTCCCTCCCGACGTCTTTGTTATGATTATGATGGCCAGCGCCTTATATTCATGTATGCAGATGAGTTGAAGAAAACAATAGATGCATCAAGACTAGAGTGTGGCGGGACTTCACACCAAGGGAGGAGGTGTTAGATAATATGGCCTTTGTACCAGTCACTTGTAGGATGGGAGAGGATTGGCAGTGTTTTTTTTATTTACTTGGAGGGAGGGGGAGGAGGGTGTGGAGTGTGGAGGGGGGGGGTGGATGGCGGTGTGAAGGGTAGAGGGGGAGGTAGTGGAGGAAGGGTGTTTGCTCACTTTTTTTTAATTCTTTCTCAATTGCTGTTCTCTCTAATTGTATTCTTTCTCTCTTCTTTTCTCTCCTCGTTATCTTCTTTCCGGCGGTGTGAAGGGTAGAGGGGGAGGTAGTGGAGGAAGGGTTCTTCACTTTTTTTTACTTCTTTCTCTTCTGTTTTCTCTCTAATTGTATTCTTTCTCTCTTCTTTTCTCTCCTCGTTATCTTCTTTCCGTTCTCTTTTTCTCTATTTTCTTCTTCTTGTGACTTATTGTTGTCTTTACCTCTACCCCCTTTTTTTAACACTGCCTCTTCCTTTTAATTCTACTTTATCCACTTCTTCCGTTTTTCACTCCATTTCGTTATATTTTCTCCCTTCCTCCACTTTTTTACCTCCTCCCACTATCTCTCTCTTTATTTCTCCCATTTCTTTCGTTTTTCATCTCCTTCATTCACTTATATGTTTATTTTCTTCCTTCCTTCCCTTCCTCTCATTTTCTCTCCTTCTTTTACCTCTTTAATTCATTTCTCTTCCCCCCCCCCTTTCCTTCCTTTTCTCATACTTTCTTCCTTCCTCCATTTCTCTTATATTCGCCCTTCTCTATCACTCTTTTCTTTCCTTATTCTCCCACTTCCTTCATTCCTCTCCCTCTTTCCTTCGCACCCTCTCTCCTTCACACACATTCTTCCTCCCTTCCTAATTAGCTACTTCCTTCACTCTCTGTACCTTTTCCATTCACACCCTCCCTTTCCCTCCCCACGTCACACACTCCTTCCTTCCTTCCTTCCTTCCTCCTGACGATGGCTGGTGTGCACAGGAGATAACCCAACAGAAGAGTGGGTTTAAGAAGAGATTCTGCCGACGCGTCTTTCTTAACAAATGCCCAAGTTTTAATTAGCATCTTAGAGCCGCTATCACCGCCACTACCGCCGCTGGGAACTTCATCTTCCTTCAGTAGGCTCTGGTGGGGTCGTGGCCGGATCCTGGCGGGGTCGTGGTGGGGTCGTGGCGGGGTCGTGGTGGGGTCGTGGAGTTGTGGAATCGTGGCGGGAATGTGGTAGATTCGTGGTGGAATCGTGGTGGGGTCGTGGCGGGATCGTGAATTTTGGGCAGGACCAACGCAGTGGTTTATAGGCCTGGTGTGCTGTGTTTGGTACATCTGTACCTTTTATGCTAGTTCCCAATGTGGTAAATCTGATTAAACCTCAGATAAGCCAAATTAAACCTAACCTAACCGGACTAAACCTCAGATAAACCAAATTAAACCTAACCCAACCTAATTTTTAGCAACACACACACACACACACACACACACACACACACACACACACAACATGAACAAAAGACAAGAGTAACGAAATTCAGATTCAGTTGAGCCTCGTCTCCCTGATTACAATAATTCACCACCGACGAATCTATTACCTAAGAGACTCTATCACATGACCTCATTATACTCCACGTTAAATCCATGCCCTCCAGTGTTGATGGTTGGGTGGGGTCAAGAGACTCTGTGTGACCAATTTAGGTTAGGTTAGGATTGGTTGTGTTTTGTTAGGTTATGTTAGGTTTAATTTGCTTTTATTTTGTTTTGTTAGGTTTGAGTTGGGTTTGGTTGGGTTTGTTTGGTTAGGTTATTGATAGGTAAGGTCAGGTTTGGCAGTCAGTGTGGCAATATTTCATTAATAATTTTTTTTTCATTAGTAATAAATACTAGAAGAAAAGAAATCCGTGAGCCAGATTAATCCAACTCCTGCAGGAATTAACACAAAATTGTCAACAGAATAAACCTTAGCAGTTTAATGGGAAAAAATTACTCGGAAGAAACTTTTACCGAGAGATTAAAAATATTTTCCCTAAGAAAGTTGGTATTTTATTCCCAGGATGAGGCCAGAACCTATCTTAGAGACCCATTAATCTTCCTTATTGAAAAGTATATCCGAATAAAATCCAACATTATCCTTGGAAAAAAAGACTAATTATTTTCTAATTGATATAAGTCTCTGGTAAAGAATTAAAAATAAAATGATATTCTTTTCGAAGATTTATACAGTCCCATAAATAAGGCTTTATCCTCTAAAATTTACGAATATTGCCTCTAGTTC
Source organism: Homarus americanus (assembly GCF_018991925.1). Taxonomy (NCBI): domain Eukaryota; kingdom Metazoa; phylum Arthropoda; class Malacostraca; order Decapoda; family Nephropidae; genus Homarus; species Homarus americanus. The sequence continues at coordinate 170,982 of NW_024718828.1, forward strand.
CGTTGCCGAGCAGTTTGATAAAATAGGGTGACGTATTTTAACGTTGCTACACATTAACGTGATATAAATGGTGACTTGGCCTTACTGGGGCACTGTCGAGGGAAGTAGTTAAGTGGCACTGCCGTTTGTGTATCACCGTGAGTGGTCGTGCAGTGTTCCGTCCTCTGCCACAAGATGTATGGAATAGTGAATTAGTCTCGAGTCTTATTTATAATGCTCTGTTGTTGTGATTTTACAGTGAATTTACATATTGCTGTATCTTTATATTCCTATTAATGTAATGTAATCAGCCTGTAATAGATTAGGATAGACAAAAGGAGGGATAGATGGATAAATAAGTATATTAGTAGGAAGATGTAAAGATATATTGTTGACTGAGAGAGAGAGAGAGAGAGAGAGAGAGAGAGAGAGAGAGAGAGAGAGAGAGAGAGAGAGAGAGAGAGAATTCACCCCACTCGGATAAATAGAGAGATGACTGTAACTTCCTCTGATAGACTGATAGATAGAAATATAGATAGATGTATAGATGGATTTAGTGACTGATGGATAGAAAAAAAAAGGATAGATGGATGAATAAACAGATAGATGGTGACGAAAATAGATATATTTTTTTTACCTGTAGGAAACTGAACCATTGGCCGCACCTGGACGCCCCCTCCTACAACCCCCCCCCCTCCCTTTGAATAATTTTTCGCCTCACTAAGCTGGTCAGTTAGAAGACGACGAGGAACAAAAGGTTTTATCTTGAGCACTGGGAACCCCGCCGTGGTTAACTCTGCTTGCCTTGACTATCATCCGGGTTGGAATTTAGAGAGAGAGAGAGAGAGAGAGAGAGAGAGAGAGAGAGAGAGAGAGAGAGTTGTCCTACATTTTAGTATCAGAAAGATTACACTTTAATGAGAACGATTAACTGAGAATTGATCCTTGCTTTCGTCAAAACACAAAATAAAACTCATTCTAGGAACAATAAACATCCATCAGTCAGGTCAAGAAAAACGGTATTGTCCTCATTAAAACAGCCAAAAAAATAAGTGAAAAAAATCTTATCTAAACACAATTTTATACAGTCATAATTAGTAGGAATTCCCCCATAAAACACATCGAGAGAGATTAAATACTTTTGTAATTTTTATTTTTATTTCGCTGGATTAATATTCACACAGTCGTCATTTATAAGCAATCATTAGATTTTATTAATTTGGTCCGTATAGATGTCACGGTGTCGAGAGAAAGCACCAGCACCCGTCAGCCCTTTACAGAGTGGTGCGAGGAGAGGCGAAATTTCTGCAGTCTTGTAATTTAACACGATTCAGGAAAGGACCTTCACTTCTGTGTTGGCGATTCTGTGCCACAACTCCTCCCTAGATGTTTATTCTCGTCTGTATCGTATCTAAATTCTCTCTCATCTTAGAACCTTTTTGAAATATTGCCAGAAATGAGTTTAGTCGGTGGCACTGTTTAAACGTATTTCGACGCTTCAACTGCCTGGGAGTGTTTTCAGGCACCGTGTATTGAGTTTTAGTTTATATACGAAACGATGACATTGGAAATAATTAAGAAAGACGGGTGTTATTACCACTGTCAAAAGATATTCACTGGGGCATCGTTGTATTAGTCCTCTCAGTGAAAGAAAAAGAAAAATTTGAAAACCAAATTCAAGAAAATTACCTGACATGACCTGACCTGAGACCTGACCTGACCTAACCTGACCTAACTAAATGGGAAGAAACTGTCCTGAAATGTTTGAAATCACAGTACAACAGGATTCCAACTTTTACTCTGTGTCTCGGCGTTCCCTGCATTTATCAAGAGGCCAGGCAGCGCTAAGTCTGGACTATACCCACACGTGCTTTTTGTTCTCAGGTAGAAGGTACTGGGAAATATTCCTCGGTGGGTCGTAAGCTGATTAACTCCAGTACCTTGTTTTGCTGACTTACTTGTGTGTGTGTGTGTGTGTGTGTGTGTGTGTGTGTGTGTGTGTGTGTGTGTGTGTGTGTGTGTGTGTGTGTGTGTGTGTGTGTGTGTGTGTGTGTGTAATCACCTAGATGTTTTTTTCCCTCGTCAACTCTGGTCTTCACAGAGACTCAGCGAGGCAGAACGAGAATACATTTCTATTTTACTTTTGTTTTTGTATTTTCCTGATGAACGATTTTGGTTGAGTATTTGTTAGTAGTGCTTTTGGTCTGTCTGTTTGTTTCTGTCTTTCTTTTTTTTCTTTATTTTCTATCTCTTTTCACCTTTCCCCTTATCTCTCTCCTGCCTTCCCAAATTCCCCTGCCCTTCTCCCTGTATCCCATCCCCCCATCTCTCTCTCTCTCTCTCTCTCTCTCTCTACTTTTCCCCTCCCCTCCCTTCTATTCCATCTCTCTTCCCTCCCTCCCTCCCTCTCTCCTTCCTTTTCCTCCCGTCATCATTTTCCTCCGTCCTCCTTTTCCTCCCGTCCTCCTTTCTTCCCGACCTCCTTCCCTCCTCTATTTCTTCCTCCCCAACCTCCTTCTATTCCTTCCTCCCTCCCATCCTCCCCTTCCCTCTCATTCCATCCCTCCCCCTCCCTCTATCATTAATATTCTCAAACATAGAGATGGAATTCCCTCCAGGGACGACATATATATATATATATATATATATATATATATATATATATATATATATATATATATATATATATATATATATATATATATATTGTATGTATATATAGACATGTGTATATAATGCAATATGCAAATGGGTTTCCACTTGCCCGAGATGTCGTTCCGGCGTGCATGGACATTAGAACAACATAATGGTAAAATGATTGCTTGTGGCGTTACTAGTGCTTTTGGCCTGCTGTTCCAACCCTCTGCTGTGCTTGGCGACGTGGATTCTGTTGTTAGTGTAGTGTGTTTATTGTGTTGTGATTGATGTTTACAATAGTTTAGGGTAATACAGTGTACGTGTTGGATTATAGAGTGATTCTTTACCACTATGGTTAGGGTTAGGGTTAGGTTAGGTTAGGTATATAGACAAATTCTTTACAGTGTATTATAATATAGTGTTTACTCGTATGTTGGTGAATTATAGATGGATTAGTATTCATGTTCCCTTAATCCAGGTTTTGTTGTGCTTGTATATCACCTAGTGCAATTTATACAGTAGGTGTTGGTGTTATTGTATTTTCGATGCAGTTATGCCAATATAGTTGAGGATGATGAGGTGTATTTGGGGCTGAATTATACACCTATACTTATTCATGACTCTGGTGGTGAGGTTGATGTATTTTACCTGATACAATATTAATACATTCTGTTATTTAACGCCTGGAAGATAACCTGTTATTGTATTTTAGTTGTAGTTTTGATAATACAGTTTAGGATATTAAGCTATATTTTGCTGTACTTCAAGAATATACCTAGAATCTATTGTAGTATTGGACTCCGTATATTTTGTTCGTTCTTGAGAATTTGTTGTAGTTTGCTGTATTTTGTTGTATTTTGTTGCATTTTGTTGTATTTTTCTGTATTTTGTTGTATTTATATCAGCAGATCACTTACCAGCTTATCATCACTAAAACACTAATGCACTGATAACAGTATCCTCTGATAACAGCTCATCTGTATTGATATGACGAACCGGAATGTATACTTTAGCTCAGAGAAAAAAAATTACATCAGTTTTGAGGGGAAAAGTCAGTGCTTATCATAGCCTTGAGAAGCACCCGAGCTCAAGTGATACTCGAACATTTGTGCCTTTGTTTGATTATCTAGTACTTGGTTCGAACGCATCTATTTACATTAGTCTCCGTGTGATTTTGACACCATATTGGATGCTCATTCATTTTCCTGTACTAAGAACGCATTCACTTACAGTAGTCTTGATGCAGTTATAGCGCTCTATTGGTAGCCATATTGGAAGCCATAGTGTAAATAAAAGCTACTGTGTGTGTGTGTGTGTCTTCCGCCATCTCCTCCATTTTGTCGGGAAATTTAACGCACGAATTTCTGAGAATGAGACTCGCATTGGTGATAGAGGAAGGTAGGTAGGTGGTGGCCGCACCTGTTGTCATTTACATAATCACCGCAGATGCTAACACCAGCTGCTGAGCGTTTTCCCAGTAAGCCATCTGGGAGAGTGTGTGTGGGGGGTGATGGTGGGGGTTTGTGGGGGTGATAGTGGAGGTTTGTGGGGTGATAGTGTAGACGGGGGTGTGGTGGTGTATATGGGTGGAGGGAGATATTGGAGGTTTGTGGGGGTGATAATCGAGGCTTTTGGGGTGATAATGTGGTGGAGGGATGGCGTGGTTTTGTGTGTTTGTATGCGTGTGTGTGTGTTTGTATGCGTGTGTGTGTGTTTGTATGCGTGTGTGTGTGTGTGTGTGTGTGTGTGTGTGTGTGTGTGTGTGTGTGTGTGTGTGTGTGTGTGTGTGTGTGTGTGTGTGTGTGTGTGTGTTTGTTTTAAAAAGAAATAGAAAATGTAGACGAAAATGATAGTTATTCAAGGCAGAAACAGATGGAATAATTTGGTCACTTACCGAGAAAGATTAGTCAATTGAAACCATATTCATATAGATAGATTTATATTCACTCAACAGTATACCGCGAGAAAAGAAAGAACACAGATACGTTACTACAGTGCCTTCACAATCTAGTACACCAGAGCGGCACAGTGCCACAATAGCGAGTTGGCACTAAGGCATCTCAGTATTACAACACAACACAAAGCCGCCTATGCAACTCAACAGCACAAGGCCACAAAAGCATAGTAATATACTGGATTGTTATTACGGGAGCCTGAGTTCGTTGCAGATTATTGCCTCAATTGCAAGCTGGGGCGATAGTTATGTTGGTATAAACGAACGAGAGTGGAGAAGTCATGCAATAATCTTCGGAGAGAATGTTGTTGACAGTATGGAGTGTCAGTTTCTTTAAGTTAGACGAGTATTGACGCACATGTTCAGATACACTCCACAGCATTTTAAGAGCTTTGTGCCTTCGAGAGAGCTACACCATTCGAAAGGCTCGGCTATGTGCGTTGTTGTTGACTTTGCATCTGAATTATTCTACCTAAATAAACTTTTTCAATTTCAGCTTTCAATATACAAGTCTCTGGACGTCAATTTACCTGTCCATCAGCTGGGAGTGCCCGAAACGTGAACGACTAGCACACACTCAGGCTAAAGGGGAGTCATGGAGACTGTTTTACGTTGAAGAAGTGTACGGGCATACCATCACGCTGGCAGGAATATGTTTCGGCAACTTAGCAATTTGGCACTATGATACTGCAAATGCATCCCGTTAGTGTAACTTGGCGTAGCATAAACATACCATCACGGCAGCGCATTTCATTTAAGCTGCATTAATTTGTGTGTGTTTCATTATAGGACGGTAAATGAAAGCATCGCCGCAGTGTGTTATAAGTAAGTGCATTGTGAGAAGGGTAAGTGCATTTTGCGACGAGCACTTCTTCTACCACTACCTACTACCAGGCCACTTACTATCACTGCCATCACTACTACCACCACCACCTACTACTACTACCACCACCACCACCACCACCACCACCACCTACTACCACCACCACCTACAACCATCAACCATAACCACCACCGACTACCACCACTATCACCATTAACCACTATTGCATCTCATCAACATTCAGTCATCACCATTTTAGAATATTACAGCATATTGCAACCCAGCTGTTGTAAACTTGAGAAGAACAGCAGCGGTCAGATCACGCCTATAACACATGTTTAGTACAGCATCGCATTATTTCAGTATTACATCGCCCCGACAGCACATCTTCTACACAGCCTATGTCGCCAGTGGTTCAGATCTTTTACAACATAGCTCCATCACAGCACATCTTCTACACAGCCTATGTCGCCAGTGGTTCAGATCTTTTACAACATAGCTCCATCACAGCATATCTTCTACACAGCCTATGTCGCCAGTGGTTCAGATCTTTTACAACATAGCTCCATCACAGCACATCTTCTACACAGCCTATGTCGCCAGTGGTTCAGATCTTTTACAACATAGCTCCATCACAGCACATCTTCAACACAGCCTATGTCGCCAGTGGTTCAGATCTTTTACAACATAGCTCCATCACAGCACATCTTCTACACAGCCTATGTCGCCAGTGGTTCAGATCTTTTACAACATAGCTCCATCACAGCACATCTTCTACACAGCCTATGTCGCCAGTGGTTCAGATCTTTTACAACATAGCTCCATCACAGCACATCTTCTACACAGCCTATGTCGCCAGTGGTTCAGATCTTTTACAACATAGCTCCATCACAGCACATCTTCAACACAGCCTATGTCGCCAGTGGTTCAGATCTTTTACAACATAGCTCCATCACAGCACATCTTCTACACAGCCTATGTCGCCAGTGGTTCAGATCTTTTACAACATAGCTCCATCACAGCACATCTTCTACACAGCCTATGTCGCCAGTGGTTCAGATCTTTTACAACATAGCTCCATCACAGCACATCTTCAACACAGCAACGCCAGTACCGCAAGTCCTCCATGACATCTCTCGTCATAGTGCCTCTCTCATGCAGCACTTCACCTACACGGCACATTGTCCACAACAGCTCACGTTCATCACAGCTCACGAGTCCTTCACAGCTCACGTTCATCACATCTCGCGTCCATCACAGTCCACGTTCATCACAGCTCACGAGTCCTTCACTTCTCACGTTCATCACTGCTCGCGTTCATCACAGCCCACGTTTATCACAGCTCACGAGTCCTTCACAGCTCACGTTCATCGCAGCTCACGTCCATCACAGCCCACGATTCCATCACAGCTCATGTTCATCACAGCTCACGAGTCCAGCACAGCTCACGAGTCCATCACAGCTCAAGTTCATCACAGCTCACGTTCATCACAGCTCGCGTCCATCACAGCTCATGAGTCCTTCGCAGCTCACGTTCATCACAGCACATACCGACCACACACAGCAGTTCCACAACAAACACAGCCCCTCATCAGCATCAAATCTCTTAACTCAGTAGCATGGCGTCTTCCCCTGCAGCATTTCACCTCGGCCCGGGTCTAATAATACCAGCTGATGGTTCGTAAACAAAACCACGTGCGGGGCAGCTTCATATTAAGACGCTCGTTGGTGTCTTCTCCCGGACAATATAAGATGCATAAATTCTCGACTAATGATGAGAATTATCTCCGACTCTGGCCAACTCCAGGATAAATACGGTCCGTTTGAGGGGCTGCACCTTTTTTCCTCCACTGTCTACGAGATTCACTTATTGTTTTATATTTCAACAGCGCTCGTCTCTTATGGTCATCTCTTGGGGTCGTTTGGCTAGCGGGGTAGTTAATGGGCTTCAGGAGTATTCAGTGTGAAGCTGTCTGAATATTTGGCCACACAAAGAAAAGTTTTCTGGAGGTTTTTTTTCCTCTGTCTCTAAAGGCTTGAACAAAAATATAATACATTTTTTGAATTATCAGGGATTGTGCGTACGTCCATATATAACATTACTCATTCAAACATGTTCATACGTATACCAATATATATCATACCTCACACAGTCATAAACACTGACGCTCAGCAACCTACAGCCTACATACTGTACAATACTCTCTAATTTTTGTTCACAAAGGCCCACGGGCAGGCGTGACTATAAACACACACATTCCCAACATGAATGACACTCACCCATGTGATATACATACAAGTTGCACCAATGCACTCACGTATGCATACAAATTATCTAAATTTATATAAATAAACCAGAAATATCTTACATAGCCGTGGCCCACACAGGTACACCCTCACGCGCACATAAAACTTTTACACATACAATCATCGCCAGTTAGCTGTAAGTAATGGTGGCTGGCCGGTTAGCGCAGCCCATAGCCAGCCTCTTTTACGGGCGCAGTGAGTGGTGGGTACCAGGCTTATATTTGCTAACACAGTCATTAACCCCGTCTCTTACTAAGGGCTTGCACCTCCCGCACCTTCAGGAGGGAGGGGGTGCTGGTTGGTTCCCTTCTGTAGGTCCTCGTTGGTATAAGGGTGTTGGTGTGTTTTGTTAAAGTGACCCGACACCCAGGTATGTTTTTGTGACGTATTGATCCATACTTGTGTTCTGTATATTGCTGAAGATGTATTACGCTCATTAAAAACAACAGCAACAGCATAAAACAATAGCGAACAGCAACGGCAGCAACAACAAAACAGCAGCTACAATAAGAGCAGTAGGAACAGCACTAAAAATAACAACAGCAGTTATACACCGGGGTAGTATAGTATAGGTAGGGAGGCACGCGCTCTAGTCCTGTTACCCAGACTGAATAACCTTGAAGGACACGCGGGTTTTATCCCAAAGGAAATCTGGGTAAAGAATTCCTGTCCTATCTTGGAGGTGTCGAGGTGACTCATGATCACAGGTCACTTTCCTCATCCTCATTCCCCATGGTCACTGTAATGGTTCTTTATCTCTCTACTTGCTGTCGCTCTGTACGTGTCAGTGAGGGAGGGAGAGTTGTACTTCCTTCATCCTTACCCCTCATGGTCATTGTAATGTGTCTTTTATCTGCCTGCCTTGTGTCTTTCTGTACGAGAGAGAGAGAGAGAGAGAGAGAGAGAGAGAGAGAGAGAGAGACCTTTTAAGACATGATTTCCGTTTGAAAAATACAAACAATTTCTTCATATATCATCTACAACATATACCAGCTTGTAGTTAAATATATGTATGATGTTTTACTGTGTTTAACTAAGCTGCAACATAATAACAAAACGTGAAAGAAAAATGCCTGGCAATATGTGTGTTCTTCAGAGAGCTTACAGTATACTGAACATATTATGGCACTCTCATTAATTGTTAAAATAAGAACAGCATAATGACTATCAGGGAAGAAATAAAATATCTCTGCTTAAAAGTAAATTTCTTCAAAAATATATTCCTTCGTTATTATCCAAAGTGTCACATTTACCTTACCTTAGTGAATAATGAAAGTAAGTTCCGAAAGTCTCGTGGTGATGGAGTCAGTGTACAGGTAGGTACTTGATTCTACCGGCTTCATTTCTTCTTCTTTAAAAGTTAGGTGCACAATGAACTGGTGGTGTGTGGTAACTGGTCCTCACTAGTTATAATGCCCCCACAGAGACACCTGATATATTCTGTAACCCTTCCTGCTGTCGTTATTAGTAACTCATTAGTGTATTGCCTTGGGGTGCAGGGACCAGGTGACTCATCGCTCACCTTCCTGTCCTGAGGGTTGGTTTGGTGTCCGCCCGGAGCACCACCTAGTCCACCCATCTGTGAATGTATACCTAACTTTACACTTGGGTAAGATAAAGAGGTCGAGTGTAGTACCGGCCAAGGCTTTAGTATCTGCTCTAACGTCATGGAACCCACTTTTATTTTTCAGTGTAAAATATAAAACTGAAATACTTTGAGTTTGGTTTATTTTTTCAAACTAGAAAATTATAAGATAGTAAGACCGGGTTATAGTGTCAGGACTCTTCAGTAGTGCCAACATAACCACTCCTCACTAACAAACAGATATCAGTGGTGCCAACCTAACCACACACCTTAATGTATGTTTTTAAGTTCATTCAACAAAAATTCCGTCTATATTAAAGTTTCATTACAAATACTTTTAAGACTGTCTGTAAATGTTTAATAATGCATCTCTCCCCCTCGGTATCTGTCATTCTTCATTACACTCTACATTTATATGAATGATTTAGGGATGTAGTCCAGGTTTAATTTCCTCAATTATTCCATAAAATTCACTAACCTTAATTTCCTGAGACTATGACCCCGCATAATTGAGTTTGTTAATAACTGTATTGTTCCTTGTTTATCATTATTATTCTTAACCTAAATGGATGTGTATGTCTTTGTTTTGTTGTTATGTTTTTGTTTGTTTATGTAGTTATTTCTTTCGTGTTTATTTTATGTAGTTCTTTCTCCGTGTGTCTGTTTCTCTATGTAGGCCCTTCAGTGTATGTATCTAATAAACCCGTAAGGTATTTCCCCCAAAAGGATAATAATTTTGGTCCCTTATGAAGCTTGTGTCTATATAAATCGCTATCACTCGCCGTGTAATTACTCTTAATGGATATTAATCGGGGTGAAGCGCCATGGACTGAAAATAACACCAATTAATCATTAATCAGAGGAAATACTCGAGTAATGGTATAATGGGGCGTGCGGGTAGTGGGTAGGTGGGCGTTCCTGGAGGAGTGGGCGCTCGTGAGTGTGGGAGGGCGGGGCACGGGCTATACCCAGCTCTCGGTTAATATGGCACCACCCCCACTACCACTCCGCCCTAATTAACCAACTCGTGCTCGTTAAGGGGGGAATGAAGGCTGTTATATTAATCAGTGTGTATGTGTAATATGTGGCGGCGCGCGGCATGTGTGTGCGTGTGTGGCGGCCGTCACTATAAGCGGAGGTAACATTCATCAGTATTAACATAAACCTCCGGCCCCTAAAAGACACATCAGGAGCCCCAATCTACCTGCCTCCTCTCCTAGGGGAAACCTCGCTAATCTGGCCTCTCTTGACACTACCCCAAACTCTCCTTTCAGTTATTTTTATTATTTATTATTTTTCGATATTTATGTATTGAATATATGTAGCTAATTGGTATAGTTACTTAGGATTAGTTAGTTCTCGAACTGTAGCTCGACCACAGGGTTGAGATACAAGGGTGTACTGGAGGAGGACCCGACCCGCCCCCTGGCGTCGTAGACTAGTGTTGCCTTCATCATTGTGTATGAGGTTTTATCTCTTCAGTATTTTTTTATGTCTTTTCCCGGCAGTGGAAAGGCAGAAGGAAGCATCAGTGTTGATTATTATTTCTATCCGTCCAAATCCTAGCTCCTGTAGGCGGTGTTACGAGTGGTGTGGCCGCTGTACCTTCAGGAGGGTGGGCGGGGGCGGTGACCGGCCACTGTAGGAGTTGGCAAGTGGCCGTGTCTCGTGTCCACGGGCGCTAATTGCTCATTATCTCCGGACCTTGATTAAATAGTTCTCCCGTGCCTAATTGATCACGCTATTGTACCTGTGTTCTGGTGTTGTTCAATTAGCAGGCAGGAGAGTCGCTGGAGGGCCTTCTGCTGGCTGATAGTCCACCACTTAATAGGCTTAATCAAGTCGCTAAGTCATATTTATACGGTATATATACACCTGCACCACGCCCACACCCGTCTCTCCCTCCCCTGGCCGTTTGTAATACTGGACAGGTGTTACGCCCACCACACCTGACTTACACTGCCCACACCTGCTATCTCTGGGACCCTCCCCACCCTATGGCTTTCCTCTCCTAAAACAGGACCTTAAGGATACCAGGGCAGGAGGATAAGGAGATCAGGAGGATAAGGAGGAGGAGGAGGAGGAGGAGGAGGAGGAGTAGAATGTGGACGAGGGGGTAGGAGGTGGTGGACGATGGATGTGAGGAGGTGGAGGAGTATAAAAATAAGTGTGTGTGTGTGTGTGTGTTAATCATGGAAATGTGTAACAGGAAGTATGTTATTGTTAGTGTGGACTATTATTATTATTATTATTATTATTATTATTATTATTATTATTATTCCATAGCAAAGTCAAAACCCATTTCCAAATAGATAGAAGATGGAAGGTAACCCCAAACATGCCTCAGACCCACGTTATATATTACCTGCCGTTCAAGTTACCTGGAAATTCCTCTTAAGATAAGACAACATCTGATAGTGAACCTTTAAAAGAGTTTTATCTTAAGAGTTACCTTCTTCAATGGTCGTTTATCACCACAAACTCCTTTTTCATAGTTCCATAAACATCGTTTTACATTTTGTTTAACCCGTTTGAGTTACATTTTTTATAGTGTAGTTCAGAATTGAGGAAATAGGTGTGAATAATTATGGGTTTATAGTTGCGTTGGAAGATTTTTGTTTAGGTGTAAATAATCGCGTTTGGGCAGTTATAATTTTAGGTTTATTGGTGATTTTTAGTGTTGATGTGCATGAAAATACGTTTGAATCCTATTAAAATGATTGATGATTTTATTTTTCATATTCTGTACAGTAATTATTATTATTATTATTATTATTATTATTATTATTATTATTATTATTATTATTATTACTACTAGTGTTATTATTTTTATTATTTTTTGTTTAGTTTAGTCTCAGGACGCCCAATGAAGTATACAGTAGTAATTACCTGTGTAGTACCTGCGTTCGGCTATAAATTAATCGATAGTCACCAAGGCCACGATTCTTAATACTTCCTAGGGTCATACTCGTAATTGAGAATAAGGTCGCCTCCAGGTACAGTGGAGTCTCAGTGCTATTTCGATACCATATTGGGCGTCATTTATTATGTTTTAATACAGGTACATGAATCACTGTACCTGTAAAACTCTCTTAATTAAAGTACAGGTAACAATGTATATACCTGCACTAATGCATATGTATGTTGTTTGTTTATATGTATATTTTCCTGGCTTTTAATAATACATGTTCATTAACTCTTGTATTCAGGTATTTATGTAGGGTATTATGAATCATTTAGGTATTGCTAAAGGCTCTTGACTGTAACGGTATGATTGAGAATTATTTAGTAACCTCTCATCAGATTATGGAGCGCTATTGAACACCTGTAAAAAATTAATGTAATTATGTGGTAGTAAGCGTGATATGTACTGAAGGTGGGTAATACGTTATTTTGTCACGTTATGGCCTGTTGTACTGTTATATTTCTTCTGTTATTACTGTTATTTGGGTATTATTAAATCTGTAATAAGATATGTTTCGTTATTTTATATGTGATTTTTATATACTGTAATTATTAATTTAATTATTATTATTATTATTATTATTATTATTATTATTATTTTACTTGTCATATAATTATAACTTAACCTAGTGAGACCTGAACTGACCTGACCTGACCTTACTAGACTAGACTAGACTAGACAGCAGGTATATACTGTAGTTCCTTCGGCCCAGAACACAAACCTCATAATACGTTTCCTCGTCAGTTTGAAAATCAACAATAACAACAAAACAACAACAACAACAACAAACACCAACGACACACTAAAACAAACAAACATACACCAACAGCGTAATAAGGATGCAATTTATATTTGAAAGATACAAATTAAAAAAACAAAAACAATAATGACTCAATTTCACACAGCCTTGGTCTTGTATGTTTCCTCATTAATTAGTTGTCTGAAAAAAATACTGATAATTTCTTTGTTTTACACGATTTTCTTTTTGAAGTGGTAAATAAAAGCACGTGACTTGTTTTTGTAGCGACCTTTGTAGTGACTCTTTTTTGTAGCGACCTTTGTAGTGACTCTTTTTTTTAGTGACTTGTTTTTGTAGCGACTTTTGTTTATGTAGCGACTTTTGATTTTGTAGCGACTTTTGTTTTTGTAGAGATTTTTGTTTTTGTAACGACTTTTGTTTTTGTAGTGACTTTTGTTTCTATAATAGTATGTATAACACCCGACTTGGCTTTATTATATACCAGTGGTTCTTAACCTTTCTAGGGTGGCGTCCCCTATAGCAGTTGGTCCTCATCTCCACGCCTCCCTCCTTCCTTCATATACAATTCTAAATCTAAAAACTCTAAAACCATTTCCTCTTGAATTAAATAGGAAAATTGAGAAACTAGTTTTTTAATCGTTACTTTACTAACTTTAATTATTCAAAAGTCTGTATAAGCATTCGTCGCAGGCAGTGTTAACAAATTTTAAAATGTGAATTATCGTCCTGGTGCCTCCAAGTTATTGTTTCTTCATGAAATTATCGTACACTTCCCGAAATTATTACTACCTTAATTCAGTCACTTTTATTGGAATTATACATTTTGATTGACGTAGTTACCATTTATGACATTTTTAAGTGTCTGTGGGGAGCGAGACCCCCTCCCCTCCCCTCCCCCCAACGAAAATCCAAACACACACACACACACACACACACACACACACACACACACACACACACACACACACACACCTGTTAAGGCCATTCCTTATTTCTGCTCTGGGTTCACGCCCCCTGCCACCCGGTTAAGAACCGCTGTTATAGAGATGTATCCAGTATATATGAAAAGCCCAAATGTAAAAGTCATGATACTCTTGAACATAATTTTACCTCATATTAAAAAAAAATCCGGACAAAATATTAACACAGGTACGCATAAATTGGAGCGCTCTCTCCCGCCCGGCTTCACATTTTCGGAAACTTTATGCAAATGAAGACTTATTTATCACTGTCAATTAGATCACAATGCTAGTAATAATTTATTGAGTATTGGGGTGAGTGGCTGACCCCAGGCAACATGCGGTCCAGTGTTTTTTTTTTATTTTTTTATTTTTTTTTAAGAATTTGAGAGGTTCTAATTAACGTTAAATCACGTCCATAAATAAAAAAAAATCCCCTGCAATTTTAATTTGTTGTCGCCATTACTGCCAACTGTAGTGTACGTCAGTGATAATTTCTGAAAAGGGGAGGGATAGGGAGGGATGGAGGGGTAGGGGTGTAGGGAGGGAGTGAGGGGTAGGGGTGTAGAGAGGGAGGGTAGGGAAATGGATGGATGGAGGAGGAGGGTAGGTGTAGGGAGAATGAGGGTAGGGGTGTAGAGAGGGAGTGAGGGGTAGGGGTGTAGAGAGGGGTGAGGGGTAGGAATGGATGGATGGAGGAGGTAGGGGTAGGGGTGTAGAGAGGGAGTGAGGGGTGGAATGGATGGATGGAGGGAGGGAGGGGTAGGGGGTGGGGAGAGAATGAGGGGTAGGGGTGTGGGGAGGGAGTGGGGTGGGGGTGTAGAGGGGTGAGGGGTGGGGGTTGTGAGGGAATGGATGGATGGAGGGAGGGGGTGGGGGTGTAGGGAGAGAATGAGGGGTAGGGGTGTAGAGAGGGAGTGAGGGGTAGGAATGGAGGGAGGGAGGGAGGGGTACAGATAAAGGGAGAGAGGGAGGGGGGAGGGAGGGATAGGGATGTAAGAAGGGAGTGAGGGGTAGGGGTGGAGGTGGAGGGAGGAAAAGGGATGAGTGGGTAAGGGGAGCAGGGATGAGAGAAAGTAGAGGTGAAGGAAAGTAGGGGTAAGAGAAAGTAGGGGTAAGAGAAAGTAAAATGAGAAGAGTTAGGAGGTTCAGGGGTGAGGTAGGAAGGGGTGTAGAGAGTGAGAGGTGGACGGAGGGATGGTATAGAGAAGAGAGGGAGAGGTAGAAAGAGAGAGGATATAAATGTGAAGGGAGAGGAGGGAGAGTGGAGGGAAAGGAGGAAGGGTGAAGGCAGAAGGTGGAGGGTTGAGGGAGAGATGTGAAGGGAGAGGACGGAGGGTGCAGGGAGCGATAAGAAGGGAGATAATAGATCCCATTACTACACTATGTTAACGTTATCACAACTATTATGACTATCAAAATTGGACGTATTATTATTATTATTATTATTATTATTATTATTATTATTATTATTATTATTATTATTATTATTCTTTTCACAGTCAAAACTAATCAAAACATTAATTACAACCGAACAGAGAACTACATAGATGGATGTTGGTTCTGGTTTTTGTCAAGTTTAGTATTTCAAACATTATTTTTTTCTTTCTGGCAACACATTCATTCCTTGTACCTTTATCGGATTTACGTGGTAATACTTCATTATCTTTAAAGGTCACTGAGAGATTTTTGTGGGTGGTGATATGGGGAACTGTGTATATTAAAAGTTCAATCTCGATATGATGTAATTTTTGGTATAATGAACCTCATTTGCATGAACCGGTATATATTACGTGAATTTTAATCAAGAATATATGTCAGTGGATCAGATTTCTCGTTAACATTTTTGAATTAAATGTAAATTCCACTTGTTCCCAAATAGTGCACGAGTAGTGATGCTCTTCTCATTCTCTGTTGATAATATACTGTATACATCACCTAAACCTAACCTGACCTAATTTAGCCTAATCTAACTTGATCTAACCTAATTACAGTAAAGTCAACTAATCCTAACCTAACTTAAGGCCCCCAGGTAACATAGGGTGTTTAATCATCAGGTGAGATACAGGTGAGGTGGTGTTTAAATCCTCACCTTGAACCTTGTTGTGTATCCTCTTGCTGTTTGTTTGTTTGTTTGTTTGTTTGATTGATTGATTGTTTGTTTACCTTCCCTTGTGGAAAATTTGGCCAGGGGTTGACGAAGCTCCGTCGATATTTGCGTGCTGCTGTGACTCGTTATTATGGTTAAGGAATTTCACAGAGGAAAAGAAAAGGATTGTAATGTTTGTTTCTTAACTTGTCTCACTCGTGGGGTCTCTCGTGTTATATACCCAATAACGATGTGGAGATGCATTTTTTCCCATACATTTTTTCACCAAGTTTTCGCCCTTTTTTGCATATAAGTTTATCTTAAAAAAACGGGTATCGATAATGAGGGTATGATGTCTATTGCCTCCTGTCCTAAGGGTCGATGTCCATTGCTAGCCTGGGGTCACTCTTAATCCACCCAGCTGTAAATGGGTACCTGACTTTACAATTGGGGAAGTGAAGGCGGTCAAGTACACTGCCATACTACCTCTTGACATACAGAAGTCTTTAGTATATTGTATGGTGGTTCTCTGTGTATGTTAAAGAGTTAGGATAGTGTAGAATAATGATCAATGAATTATGCAGAGTTAATGATATTGTAATGGTCCTTTGTCCACGCAGGAATAATGACCCTATTGCTCGTTAATCGACAATGGTCAAGTGGAGAATCGAATTAAAATGACTGAAATTAGAACAGTGCAAATGAACAAGGGTGTAATTTTGGTTGTTGTTGTTGTGATTGTTATTGTTGTTATTGCTGTTATTGTCGGTTCTTATGCTACCATTTACTGAACGTCGTACACAAGAAGAGAAAATGGGTCTAATTCTTTTATATACGTATTAAAATAAGGTTAGATTAGGTTGTTAGGTTTTGTTAGGTTAGATTGAATTAGATTGTTAGGGTAAGTTGGGTTAAGTTAGATTTGGTTAGGTTAGGTTGAGTTAAATTAGATTAGATTAGATTTTATAACCTCCTATGGAGTGAAACCTCCATATAACGAACTTCTCTCTCCACAAAATCCCTAATATGGGGGTTTCACATTCTAACGGACCCTCGATATAACATACTTTTCTATACAGTCCGTTAAACAGAGGTTTCACTGTAGATGACTAATGTGTTTCTGTGCTGTCAGTAAATATCTCTCCCTCTACGTTGGCTGCCTCCTACAGTGTCATAAACCACAAGATGGCTTCATAAACTTAAGGACAAAATTACATCATCTTAAACCTGAAATTGTTCCTCGTCACTTTTTTTCTACGGTTTATTTTACCTTTTTGTTTTATTAATCCTAAAAATATTAATACTTTTTTTTCTGTCCATCCTCTCTCTCTCTCTCTCTCTCTCTCTCTCTCTCTCTCTCTCTCTCTCTCTCTCTCTCTCTCTCTCTCTCTCTCTCTCTCTCGTGTGTGTGTCAGGCCCTCCCAACTCGTGTGTCGCTCAGTAAGTGGACTTCATCCCCACATCAAAAGACTTCAATAAGAGGAATATTAATGGGAGTTGCTCTTTATCCAGTGCTGTCGAGGGGTCGTGTAGGAGGGGCAGAATGTTGTCCGGATTTTCAGAGTTTTGGTATCCGGATTGACAGAGTTGTGGTATCCGGATTTTCAGAGTTTTGGTATCCGGATTGACAGTGTTGTGTATCCGGATTTTCAGAGTTTTGGTATCCGGATTGACAGAGTTGTGTATCCGGATTTTCAGAGTTTTGGTATCCGGATTGACAGAGTTGTGTATCCTGTTTTTCAGAATTGTGTATCCGGCTTTTCAGAGTTTTGAATCGGGCTTTTCATAATGTTTATACCGAGGTAAATAATAGCTATGGTAATGCTATTAAAACACAATAGGCAAAGTTTGTCCTTGTTATGTGTGGATATATGAGACACTTTGGGCGAGAAGCAAAAACAAAAACAAAAAACAGATTTAAAGTTTAGAGAGAAGTTTGTTCTTCATAACGCCCTAACAAACACATCCCAACCCGCTTTGGCTCTTGTCCTGTTCTAGCACGGAGCGCCTTATAGGTGTTTTGTTTGTTTGTTTTATAACTTTATATAACAGGTTGCTAGATATATGATGGTATTTATCCTCGTATAAATGGAAAGGAAAGGTTTTATGTCTTGAATTCATCGTGGTTCTCTATTTTTTTTTATTATAACGGATTGATAAATATATCTGTCCTTTTGTCTGTCTGTCTGTCTGTCTGTCTGTCTGTCTGTCTCTTCCAATGTTTTTTTTCCAGTGTTTTTCCGGTTTTGTTTCCAGTGTTCCCTGTTCAGTTTTTCCAGTGTTTTAATTTATTTTTCCATTTTATTTTTTAATTTTCTTTCTTTTCCCCGAGGACACAATGTTTTTCTTTCTTTAGAAGGCGTAAGGCGGCATGATTTATTGGGTTACAAATGAGGTCAATCCGGGTCAGGCAAAGAGGAGAAAGGACAGTCTTGTTTTTCCCAGGTTGGTGTGTGATTGGCTTCGTTATCGTGTGTTAGTGGGGCGGTGGTGAGCGAAAACAAGGGAACCGGAATCTGCAACCACAGTTCAGAGAGTTAAGTCAAATAACACAGGGAAGATCTAAGGATTATGGAGTAATAACCTAACCTAACTTAACCTAACCTAACCTAACCTTACCTTACCTAACCTTACCTTACCTTACCTTACCTTACCTTACCTTACCTTACCTTACCTTACCTAACCTGACCTAACCTTACCTTACCTTACCTTTCCTTACCTTACCTTACCTTACCTAACCTAACCTAACCTAACCTAACCTAACCTAACCTAACCTAACCTTACCTTAACTTACCTTACCTACAACAATCAAGAAAACAATGATGGAATCTACTCATCAGAAAGAGATATCCATATATACTGCACATAATTACAAAGGAATATTGATAATGATAGATGACCCAATACCACCAGCTGCCCCTTGACCTGTACACTACATACGTCACACTGGCCACCATATTGCATACTAATGACTCACATCAACAATATATGGTGCATTATATTGAAGCCCCCTCTTTACAATATACCTGAGCCTTGATGTATGCATGTAAGGGGTATTCTCTCTCTCTCTCTCTATCTCTCTCTCTCTCTCTCTCTCTCTCTCTCTCTCTCTCTCTCTCTCTCTCTCTCTCTCTCTCTCTCTCTCTCTCTCTCTCTCACACACACACACACACACACACACACACACACACACAAGTGAGAGTTCTTTACTGGCGTGTAGTTTGTGTTAATATTTTGTAGTAGTAGTTATTGATGTAAATATTTAAAAGAAAAAAATGAGAATGATTTTTTGCATTTGGTTGGCTTTGCATTAATACAAATTATACAAATTATTATTAGGAAAATATTGAAAAAAAAAAGGAATTTAGGATTAGTTGTGTTTCTAATTACCGGTCATAGTGTGAGTTGAGTTAATTTAGATAATTTTTTAGAAGTTAATAAGGAAGTGAGTTAGTTGAAGACATGAGTTTGTATTAAACGTTTGTTATACTTTCGAAGATTATCATTAGAAGATAGAAAATAATACTAAATAGGAATTAATTAAATAATTCCTAAACCTTATGTCCATCTTACCTTACCTGGCTGACGAATTAAGTAAAACATATATTTTAACAATACAGGTGAATCTCAATCAGAAAATTTAATAATAAGAAAAGTTATTTGTTTGTTATTATGATTATTAATTAACTGTATGGGTCTTGTCAGGTATTTATTATACACGAGGTAAGTATTTGGGAACCATTGAAGAAATATATGAAAATAATTTATACATTGAATTTTTACGAGGCTGATTTATTCAGTTTAAAATAATTAGTTAATAAATACTAGTACATATCATTAATAGCATCATGAAAATAATTTGTAAGAATCATTAAAATTACAGATGAAATAATTTCCTCCCGACATTAATATAACTCGTGGCATAATTTATACATATCATTAACATCAACCATTAAACTGGCTTATTCATGTCATTTAAATTATTCATACGAATGATTTACACATATCATTAATAGTGTTCTTTAAGGAGAAAAAAGTGATTCATACGTGTCATTAAAATTATTCGTAAAACGTGAGAGTAGAGGCTAATGTTAAGAGCCCTTAATTACCGCTTCTTCAAAAAAAGTCATTAGTGTGTAATTATTTCCAGCTATCACCCGAAATTAAGGTCATTTATCCTTTCTAGGGAATGACTGGGAGGCTTTTTTATTTTTATTTGGTGAAGGAAAACAGTAGCAAACCCTCGTCAGTTTTTTTTTACGTTAGGTTTATATTGGGATTCTCCGTCTGTCCGTCCGCTTGTTCGTATGTTAGTACCATCTTACACTTAGCTATTCCGCGATAAGTGACCAGGTTTGGATATTTTTTTTTTAACTGAACACTTCTAATTTTTTACATGAAACGGTAGAAATATTATTAATGGACTTATGAGAGATCAGTTGATAATGAAGAATGTTTTTATTTTTCTCGTGTGTGTAGCGAATGGTCGAGGGTTGTCACTGTGTAAATACCGGAGCAAAGGCTATATCATTATACGTGAATATCATGTCAGTCAGTCAGGTACAAACGCATGATGGACGGTTCTTGTCGCTCCTGGGGCCGTCTGTGTCGATGTGATTCAGTTGCCCCATTGTTTATTCTTGTCGGACTCGGAAATCCTGACAGTGAATGTGTGTATAGTAGTGATTGTGTGTGTGTGTGTGTGTGTGTGTGTGTGTGTGTGTGTGTGTGAGAATATTCCTGAGCATGAAAATGAGCCTTGATATATATTATTCACTAAGACATAAGACTAAAATATAATACTGCTGCACACACACACACACACTACACACACACACACACACACACACACACACACACACGAACCGTCAGGCACTGGAGAAAGCAATATGTTCCCTCTTTTGTTTCTCCTGTGTCACTGGGGATGTCCTTTCATGGGTGGTGGGGGGGGGCACACACACTCCGAGACAGGTGAACTAGGATACGTCTCAGTTAATTGACCAAGGTAGTTAGAGGTGTGTGAGCATGTAAGGATTAAGTTAATGTTTTATGTCTGAATGAGAGATTGATTCCTTGTTGTAGGTTGAAAGTCAGTAATTGATAGCTATGTATATTATTCAAGGGATATAATGAAATGTATGAATGATATACAGGTAATGGTATACATATTCATTTGATGTATATGAATATTTTAGGAACACCGGTAAACAAACAATATATTTTTTTTTCTGTATGATTTATTATTTATATTTTTCGTTGGTTCAGTTTTTGCAATAATTAACACACTGATTGTACACGTTGATATATAGACCTAAAATTCTTTATGTTTTCGTAAAGAATAGGTTAGGTTAGGTTAGGTTAGGTGAGGTTTTACTATGGGTCAGGTTGTTTGTGAACTATTATTTCACTTGATTTGAAGAATATTGAATAGACTTTAGTCGTCTTTGTGTGTGTGTGTGTGTGTGTGTGTGTGTGTGTGTGTGTTTGTCGTGAGAGCCTTGCATGTGTAAATCCTGAAGTCATTGTTATTATTTGATGTAATGGACAATATAATACAGTACACGCTAGGATGCTCGTAAGCCTGGTAGACATTATTATTATTATTATTATTATTATTATTATTATTATTATTATTATTATTATTATTATTATTATTATTATTATTATTATTTTTATTATTATTATTATTATTATTATTATTATTATTTTTATTATATATTATTATTTTTTTCTGAAATATGGTTGAAAATGGGATTAAAGACCACTGCTCAATACACACCCTGACATGGTATGAATTACTCTAGTGTACAGGCTATTAATGCATAGTAAACACCTGTCGTGAGTGTCTGGAGACCTTTGAGGCTTTGAAATGATAAACCTATTTGTGGTGGTGCGGAGGTGTAGTGCTTATATTACCGAACCAGTCAGCAATCCAGAGGTCCAGGGTTCGAATCTTGACTATTATAACTTGTGATGGTATGATATCTAACTTGAGGTAGCGTCTGTGTGTGTGTGTCGGAAACTCTTCTGATGTACCAGCATTCTGAAAAACCGTAGATGCACCTGTCCATTTTCACCTGAGTTCTGATTATAGGTAGTTTCAGGTCTTGGGGTGGGGTAGGGTGGGGTGGGGTTGGGTGGGGTGGGGTATGGTGGGGCGGGGTAAGCTAGGGTGGGGTTGGGAGGGTGGGATAGGTAATGTGGGGTAGGATTGGGAGCGGATGGGTTGGATAGGAGGAGGTGATTGGGGAGCCTCCTCTGTGTACGCGATCTGGATAAATCAGTCCTCATGATGATGGAGAATAATAGTGCTTGTGTAAGAAGTCACAACCTACCTTACCCTGCATCACAATTTCCAACAAGGGACACGTATATTTTAACGAAACTAAGATGTGTTGTGTAAGTCCATAATACAAGATGTGTAAGATGAGAAAGCTGTGATTAGGGCGTGAGTGAGTGTAGGTTTATCTCGGGGTCACAGATATAGCTCGTGTTTATATTTCTTGATGATGAGTGGAATAAATTAGCTTTTTTGGGGAACTCTTACACGAATCATTTTGTTTGTTGTGTTATACTGTATACTTTAGCTTTTGTTTTTGTTGTGAGGAAATAACACTAGTACGGGAGACTAAGAAGATTGGATGTGAATGAGGAGAAAACATTATCCAGTTAACAAGAACAAAAGTTAAAAAGAAGACGTATTTAAGTATAGTTGTGTTATGGATGGTTTGGTTTGGCTATTTCCGTATATACTGTATGTATGTATGTATGTATGTATGTATGTATGTATGTATGTATGTATGTATGTATGTATGTATGTATGAACCACAACAAGCAAGAATCCCCTTCTACAATAGTCAGACTTTCGTTATGTTGATATAGTAAAAAATTTCACTTGTAAAAAAAAAATATATATCACCTTTCTTCGCCTCCTCCATAAGCGTCACCCACTCACCCACCCACCAATCACCATCACAGGTAAAGGGAACAAAAAACCCACAATTGGAGCCAAAGTCGAGTTGGTATTAATAATAGTTTGGTGAAATTTAACCTACTTGTGTATGTCATGTTTAATTTCGGTTTCAGTGGCGTCGTTTAAACTCCTGATTATTGAGGGTCAGTTTTCTGTAAATAATGGGACAGACTTGTGTGTTTTTGTTTTCTGAAGGGATGTGGGTTAAAAGAATTGTCGGATTTTGTTTTTGTTTTCGTCATTTTTCTCCTTTCTTCCATCTTCTTCATATTCTCTTTCTTTAGTCTTTCTGCCTCTTGTCGTCTCACCTTCTTTGTCCTCTCTTCTCTTTCTCTCTCTTCTTCCTTCTTCCCGTCCACCATTTCTTGTCTTCCCACCTTCCTTCCTCTCCTATACTATCCCTCCTTCACCTTCCTCATGCTGTTCCATCTCTTACTTTCGCCTCCTTCCCTCACTTTTTCTCACTTTTTTCTCTCGCTGTTCCCTCTCGTCCTCCGCCCTCTTTTTCTTCCCTCCTTCCCTCACTCCCTCTTCTTCCCTCACTCCCCCTTCTTCCCTCACTCCTCCCTCCTTCCCTCCTCCCTCTCCTCCCTCTCATTTACTCCCTCCTTCCCTCACTTCCTCCCTCCTTCCCTCACTCCCTCTCTCCTCGCATTTCCTCTCTCCTTCCCTCACTCCCTCCCTCCTTCCCTTACTCCCTCTCTCCTATCATTTCCTCCCTCCTTCCTTCACTGCCTCCTTCACTCCCTCCCCCCTTCTTACTTTTTCTCCTGCTGTTCCTTTTCGTCTTCCACTCCCTCTCCCCCTCCTCTCTTTCTCTCACTTTTCCTCTCGCTGTTTCCTCTCATCCTTCCCTCCCCCCTCCTCCTCATCTCCGCTACACGTAAAAATATCTAATCATAAAAGTGTAGCAGTTGGAGTATTTGCATGAGAGTGGGCGGAGATGAGCCCAAGTTTAATTAAAGGTGAGGTTTACAATCAAGCAAATTACAGTGTATATTTTGCCCGTCTCATGTTTGTAAATAAGAGGGTCAGGTGTCCGAGGTAGGGTAAAGTTAAGAAGCTTAAACTTGGTTCTTAACTTATTTTGTAAGCTTAGTTGTTTTAAAGCTTTTGTTACGTGTTTTTTTTTAATATTTTACAATTTATGTGAGTGTATTTTGAGAGAGTTTTTGTAATTTTTTTCTCGAAATTTTTCCAGTTATTTTTTAAGAATTTTTACTTCAAAGTTTAATGTGTTTTCATGTTTAACTTTTTAATATAGTTTTTTTCTTGAGTTGATATTTTTAAAGGTCTTGCGATTTATACCACACGGCCACAACCCATTAAAGGGTGCTACAACCCATTAAAGGGTGTACAACCCATTAAAGGTTGTACAACCCATTAAAGGGTGCTACAACCCATTAAAGGGTGTACAACCCATTAAAGGGTGCTACAACCCATTAAAGGGTGTACGACCCATTAAAGGGTGCTACAACCCATTAAAGGGTGTACAACCCATTAAAGGGTGCTACAACCCATTAAAGGGTGCTACAACCCATTAAAGGGTGCTACAACCCATTAAAGGTTGCCATAACCCATTAGAGAGCGCCGTAACCCGTTATAGAGTGCCATAACCCAATAGAGACTGCCACTACCCATTAAAGACTGCCGTAACCCATTAACCACCCCCCTCCCTATATTGCAAAGTCTCTGCCCGATTAGACGCTCCAGTATGGCATGTGGGTTATATCGGCTGCCCATACGCCATCATGTTCCCGTCATCTGAGTCTCGATCAGGGGCTATATAATACTGTCGTGTAGGGGGAACGTCTTGCATACCAGGGCTAACTTCTCTAGGGTTGGTTGGTCGAGTTTGTGGATGCATTTGTGGGTGTATGTGGGTGTAATTGTGGGCGTGGATGGGTGTGCTGGATGAAGGATGGTTGTGTGGTTAAGTGGGTGGGTTTGTGTGTGGATGGGTGGCTGGGTTTGTTGGTGGTTAGGTGTGTGGGTGGTTGGGCAGGAGGTAGGGATGGAGGATGGGTGGCTTGGCTTGTGCGTCGGTCAGCTAGGAAGATCGTGTCAGGTTGAAGTTGATATCTCCGTCACGACTTGACTTCTGTTTAGGAGATGATGGCTGGGCTAGTCTGCCATCCTCTTCCATCCTCCTCTCCCCCCCCCTGAACCTCCCCTCTTCCATCTTTCCTTCCCTTTCCTTCTAAACCTCATTTCCATCCTTCCTTCCTCCTATACCTCTTCTCTTCCATCCTCCCTTTCCCTCTAAACCTAAACCTCTTCTCTCCCATCTTCTCTTCTTCTTATACCTATCCTCTTTCATCCTCCCTCTTAACCTCTTCACCTAACTCCTCTTCTCTAGCTCCTGTTCTCAACCTGTTTATTTACTCTCTTCCATTTTCCTCCTTCCCATCCCATCTCCTCTCCCTCTATCATAAATCCTACCCATCCCATTTCCTCTCCCTCTATCATAAATTCTTCCCCTCCCATATCTATCTTCCCTATTTTCTTCTCTCCCCCTCTTGGCTTCTTCCTCCGTTCTCTATTATCAATATTTCTTGACTATTCTACGATACGATGATAGAGAACCAGAGAAGTAGTAGGCTTATCTCTCTCTCTCTCTCTCTCTCTCTCTCTCTCATTTTCTCTCTCTCCCCCTTCGTCTTTTTAATCTTTCTCTTTCATTCTCTATATCTTTTTTCTTTCTCCTCGCTTTTTCTCTCTCTATCTCTGTGTGTTTGTCATTGTCGCTTTTTTCGGTCTTA
Organism: Homarus americanus; assembly: GCF_018991925.1. Classification (NCBI taxonomy): domain Eukaryota; kingdom Metazoa; phylum Arthropoda; class Malacostraca; order Decapoda; family Nephropidae; genus Homarus; species Homarus americanus. Next base: position 196,775 of record NW_024718828.1, read on the forward strand.
CTCTTTTCGTCTCTTCCTCTTTTTTCTGTCTGTCTGTCTGTCTGTCTGTCTCCTCCAGTTCTCTCTTCTTGTGTTGAATGTCTCTCCAGTAGCTCCTTGTGTTTGTCTCTGCTCAGGTTGAGATAAAAAGTCTTGAAGAAAAGCAGGCGAGATTTTGTCCTCAACTAGAGAATAATAACAAGGCCAATCTCGTGTGTGAGCTGATACCAATACTTTAGAGAGAGAGAGAGAGAGATGCCAAGGGTTCTCTCTACCACCACCACCACCACACAGAACGATCACGATTTTCCTAGCCAAAAATAAACAGCCTCGTTTCCTTTCAACCTGCCCTCCCCTTAAAACATATTCAGAAGAAGTACACACACACACTCTCTCTCTCTCTCTCTCTCTCTCTCTCTCGTAAGTTTGCAGGAACGAATCCATCACTTGCCTGTCTTGAGGAGAATTCGTGGAGGGTTTCGGATCAGAAGGAGAGATGTTTTTGTTGCCTCGGCCGCCGCCCCTTCTTGCGGAAATCTGTGTGTAGCCAGCTCACCGCCTTCTTCTTCTTCTTCTTTCTCTTCTTTCTTCTTTATTCTTCCTTTTTTTCTTCTTCCTTCTTTATTGTTCTTCTTCTTCCTTCTTTCGTCTTCCTTCTTCTTCCTTCTTCTTCTTCCTTCTTTTTTCTTATTTCCTTTTTCCTTCTTCCTTCTTTCTTCTTCTTCCTTCTTCTTCTTCCTTCTTCTTTCTTCTTCCTTTTTTCTTCAGCTGACAGATACTTCATTGTCTTTTTCATTGTTGTCTTCTTCTTGTTCGTCTCCTCCTCCTCCTCCTCCTCCTCCTCCTCCAGTTGCCACAGGGTTCTTAGGCAAGCTGAGGAATTTGTCTTAGATGGTGGATGGGGTGAGGGAAGGAGACGGTGTGATGTCTTGCTTATGGTGTGTAGTTAGCATTCAGTTATGGGACAATCCAGGCCATTGGTTTTGGTGGGGGTAGCCTTAACCACTGGATGAATTATGGGTAGTCTTTTGTGGTTGGAATTCTAACCAATGGATATACTGGAGGTAATTTTAATGGGTAATAAGTGAATATTTTATGGTTGTTGACTGGATATATTTTTGATGGGTAATTAGTGGATATTTAATGGGTAATAAGTGGATATTTAATGGGTAATAACTGGATATTTAATGGGTAATCACTGGGTATTTTATGGTTGTTGACTGGATATTTTTTGATGGGTAATAACTGGATATTTAATGGGTAATAACTGGATATTTAATGGGTAATAACTGGATATTTAATGGGTAATAACTGGATATTTAATGTATAATGACTGGATATTTAATGGGTAATAACTGGATATTTTATGGTTGTTGACTGGATATTTTTGATGGGTAATAATTGGATATTTAATGTATAAGGACTGGATATTTAATGGGTAATAACTGGATATTTAATGGGTAATAACTGGATATATACTGGATGTACTTTTAATGGGGTTAGGTTAGGTTAGGGTAATTGAGCTAATGAATCAAATTGTAGAGAGTTGTTTTGTCATGTGTTAAACATATGAGATATTAATTTTTTACTGTTAAATTTACATGAAGAGAATTTAACTTTTTTCTTAGTTTGTTCCATAAGCGAAAATAATAGTCATAGAAACTTCGGTAATGAGGTGATTTTAATCTTTAATACTTTCGTACTCTCTCTCTCTCTCTCTCTCTCTCTCTCTCTCTCTCTCTCTCTCTCTCTCTCTCTCTCTACTTTTTTCCAATCTCACTTTCTTTATATTTTCTGTCTCTTATTTTTCACCTTCATTGTCTCGTTGACTCTCTCTCTCTCTCTCTCTCTCTCTCTCTCTCTCTCTCTCTTCTGTTCTTCCTTGTTCCTCCCTCCTCTCCTCCTCCCTCCCTCCTCCCTCCCTCCCCTCCCTCCCTCTCCCTCCCTCCCTCTCTCCCTCTCTCCCTCTCATCATCTCCTCAGCCACATTACCTCAACGACCTCCACCATTCGTCTCCATCACAGATTTACATAAGGCGTTGTGGGAGGGGCGTTAAGCGGCATGTGGTACAGATATCCGGCTCAAGTACAGATATCCGGATCAATAAGGGTGTATCCTTTGGCCCTGTCGATTTGAAGGGTTTCGCTTTCGGGTGAATTCGACCTTGTGGGACTTGTCGATTAAGGGTATGTCTACGTGTTTGTGGGTTCGTTTCAGGGCGAATTCGACCTTGTGGGGGCCTGTCGAATAATGATATGTCTACGTGTTTCATTCGTGTTATTGCTTAAAGGGGTCGTTTCTGGAATAAACCGTGAGTTTGTTAGGTTAGCTTAGACTTGGTTAGGTTAGGCTTGGTTAGGTTAGGCTTGGTTAGGTTAGGTTAGGAGGCGGTGTGAGAATCTGTCAGAGATGGAGCTTTTGGTTAGCGCCAGTCTCTTAGATGACAGATAGACGTGGATGACCTGTCAGACTCCCTTGGCGGTCACCTTCTCATCTCTCTCTCTCTCTCTCTCTCTCTCTCTCTCTCTCTCTCTCTCTCTCTCTCTCTCTCTGTTGTTGGTTTTGTCTTACTCTTTGTCTTTCTCTCATTCTTTCTTGTTTTGTGCCGCTCGTCTTCTTGGAGTCCTTCCTCTCTCTATATGTCTATCGTCTGTCTCCCTTACTCTCCCAACCCCTCTCCTTCTCACTTGCTCCTCTTCCTTCACCCTTAGTCTCTTCCTCATCACCATCCTCCTCCTCCTGCATTATTAAGCTGACCTGAGTTAAGCTTGACATCTCGGATCTAGTGTCATCTATCGTAGTCAAGCTGTTGTTTACTAATGGCTCTGTGTGTGTGAGAGAGAGAGAGAGAGAGAGACACCACAACCACACCACCAAAAGTCAGAGGACATAATTGGACGTGTCAGGTTTCTTGCATCAGATATAAGTTAGAAAAAAATATATAAATAAAAAAACAAGACTATCAAACACTCAGACAATTAATGTTACAGTCACCAGCTATCATGATAAGTGAAGTGTTCGGCTCGTTTTGTGTCCGTATTGAGATGTTACCTGTGGCATGGATGAGTTGGGTGATTAGCGTGGATGAATGGATGACTTGGGGTTGAGCAGTGGTGGATGGATGAATGAACCACTTGGGGTTGAACAGGGATGTATGATTTGGCGTTGAGCAGTGGTGGATGTATGGATGACTTGGTGATTGAGCAGGAGTGGAGAGATGGATGGCTTCTGGTTGAGCATGGATGAATGGATGGATTTCTTGGAATTGAACCATAAAATAAATATCTCGGATTCTAGATTCAGTTGTCATGAATGATCTTAGTCGTCATAATGTACCAAATAATTATCTCGATTCACCGAAACTACTGAGTCAGGTAAGGAAAGAAAAGAGAGAGAGAGAGAGATCCGAGGCATAAAAGATTTCATAGCTCCAGTTACCACTAAAACATCCCCATGATTCGTGAGGCCAAAAACCTCCAGCTTCGAGTGCTACCAAAACAGTTTATCAACTCCTGAGACATTAATTACGTCTTGACAGGTAATGCCAAGGTGTATGATCACCTGGCGAGGCCTGACTAAGGTTCCAGGTGATTGTGATGTGTACCGACAGGCTCTAGCAAGGTTCCCCGCAGTGCTAATCGCGAACTAATTGATTTGGATTCATCGGGTTCCAATCAGCGTTTACGGTACGGTAGGTTGTCTTGATGTGGTGATGATTGGAGCTATGGGGAGAAACCTCTCTCTCTCTCTCTCTCTCTCTCTCTCTCATGGCATTATTCACGTATCTAATATGTTTTTCTTCTTATTTTCTACGATTCTCCCTCATTGTAACTAGTTTTCTTGAAATTTATCTTCTTATGTATTCATCCTATATTCGTTATTATCATTTATTTTCACCTGCTTAAGTATCCTTTATTCTAATTATCTTTCATCTTATTCGGGTCTTCCTTCCCCTGTGGTTCGGCTATCCTTATTCTCACCTCTCTTGCCGTTTGATTCCTCCTCTCTTGCAATCACTTCTCCCCATCTCTTCTTCTCTTCCACAGTTATCATTCCTCTTTTCCTCTCTTTGTTTATCCCAGTTTTCTCGTATCCTCAACAGCATCTCCCCATCTCCTTACCTGTAATCCGCCTAGTACCTGTACATAGCCTATACGGTATATATACGTTTATTGGTTCGCGCCATCCTTACCTGTTCAGGGTGATGGCCGGCGGCGATAATTATTTGGGCCAAAACTCGTCCCCTAAAAAAAAAAAAAAGAAAAAAAAACTTGTCTTCCTCCCGGCAGTCGTGTCTCTTGATCGCCGTCGTCAGTCTGTCCACCTGTTGATTGCTGACACCTGCTGGCTGCTGACACCTGGTGCTTATATGATTCTTGTTGGTTATTGACATTCCTGCTGATACATGTTGAATGCTGACGCATGGTGGTTGTTGATACCTGCTGGCTGCTCGCACTTGGTGGTTGCTGATAACTACTGGTTGCTGACACTTGCTGGTTGTTAACATTGCTGGATGCTGATACTGCTGAATGCTGACACTGCTTGATGTTAACAGTTGGTGACTGTTAATGCCTAGTGGTTGCTGACACTCGTTATTTGTTTACATCTGCTATTTTCTGACACCATTTTCCTGCTGACATCTCCCGACTGTTGACACCAGGCTGTACACATTTGCTGAACTGTTGACACTTTAAGCCACCTGACACCTGTTCATTACTGACACATATTTTATTTCGGGGATTAGCCTACCCGGGCACAGGTCACTGACCCACATCGGGGCCTGGGGGGGCGAAAATGTAATAATAATAATAGTAATACTACTACTACTACTACTACTACTACTACTACTAATAATAATAATAATAATAATAATAATAATAATAATAATAATAATAACGGAACCCTAAAATAAATCAAAAGTGAGAAACGATATTTGTATGTTGTGTTGTCAATAGCAAGAACAAAAATTGAGACCTTGCAATTGTGTGTAAATGAGGCAGAAAGTCAGATCACCAACCTGAGACTTGGTCACAATTTTCGTGATGCCATATAGCAGCAGGGTCTACCAGTAGACAACACATTATGCTTCCAATATCTTCCCAGGCGGTAGTACCTCCCTTAATGGTAGCTGCCTACTACCTACTACTTGCGGTGATACATACAGACTGTGCATTTGTCACGCACCAGTTGCCAAGGATGGTCGTGATCCGCCATGCGAGAAATAAGTCGTCACATGAAGCAGTAACTGAGGCCATCACTGATAACACCGCACATACCTGATCAAATCGGGCTGTCAGGTGTGCTTGATCCTTCCTCAGCCCTAGACATCAACCTGATCCAATCGGGCTGTCAGGTGTGCTTGATCACTCCTCAGACCTAGACACATACCTGATCCAATCGGGCTGTCAGGTGTGCTTGATCCTTCCTCAGCCCTAGACATCAACCTGATCCAATTGGGCTGTCAGGTGTGCTTGATCACTCCTCAGACCTAGACACATACCTGATCCAATCGGGCTGTCAGGTGTGTTTGATCACTCCTCAGCCCTGGACGTACACCTGATCCAATCGGGCTGTCAGGTGTGCTTGATCACTCCTCAGCCCTGAACACACTTGCAACACATGGCTCTTCCACACTTACTGCCGATACACCTGCAGGTAGAAACCGGTGTAAAATAATGTTCATTTGGTTTGGTGATTGTGACAAGTTCGTCGCGTGTGTTCGTGGACATTTGCCTTGTGTCACAGTTGTTTATTTTGTCAGGTGTTGTGTAAAGAGGATCATTTTTTTCAGATTATATTTGTGTTGTTTATCTCAGCTTTTGTTATTTTTGTTTGCAGTCAGGTCGTGTCACCAAAGTATTACTTGTTACACCTTAGTTGTGTTATTTATTGGAGACGTCATCAATCACATCTATTTCCACCCATATGTCACACCTGTGTCATCTGTTATAATTACCTGCTGTAGGTGTTACTGAAGGAGGAGGTGACAGGTGCCGCAGATGTGGTCAAGAGCCAACTACCTCTTGCGTGTCTTTGTCCTATATTTAAAACATTCTTTCGTTTCCTTGTATCGAAAGAAGAAAATATACTATTATTATATTTATTTATATGCTGCACAAAACCACACCATACCGTCACCACACCATCACCACACCATCACCACACCATCGCCACACCACACCACACTACACCACACCACACATGGAACTTCAGTTTGAAATTCATCGCCGTAAAAAAATAAGAGGAAAAAACCCAGGGTATCGGTGGTGCGTCTCTGGACAGGTTCACAGACACTGGCTGGCAGGGTCTTCCTACGAGCACATAGCCTACCACACACCTCTGATTACCTGGTCATCTCGCCCGCCGCCCCACCCAGGCTAAACGTAACAAATATCCACTCTGTGCAGCTGAATGCCTCGTTAATTCGACGCTAAACGAGTCGACAACACCTGCGAGTGATGGGACGCAGCGGTGGTAATGGGTGGATAGCGGTCGCTGCGGGCGCTGCCGACACGGGCTTAACTCGATAATCGCTCTGCTGTTTCTTGCTTGTGATCTTGGCCTTCCAGGAGCATGACGGCAGCGACAGTAGCACCAGCAGGATAGCTTATGAGGTTGTCTCGGGTTGTTCTTGAGGATGGGGTCGCCTGAAGTACCTTGTGTGTATAAGGTCGTCTGAAGCATAATTTCGTCTGAGATACCCTTGATCATAAGGTCGTCTGAAGTACCTCGTGTGTATAAGGTCGTTTGAAGGGTAGGTCGTCTGAAGTACCTCGTAGGTATAAGGTCGTCTGAGATACCCTTGATCATGAGGTCGTCTGAAGTACCTCGTGTGTATAGTCGTTTGAAGGGTAGGTCGTCTGAAGTACCTCGTAGGTATAAGGTCGTCTGAGATACCCTTGATCATGAGGTCGTCTTTAGTACCTCGTATGTATAACGTAAGGTCGTCTGAGATACCCTTGAGGATGAGGTCGCCTGAAGTACCTTGGAACATCAGGGGTTGTAGACACAGATGATAATGGCAGAATCACATCGACCGTCAGTTGTGTGTCACCGCCAATGCTGACAAAACTACCAACTTATCATAGCGACTCTGATAACCTGGCTCGTCGACACCTGCCTGCGGGAGGGGTGGGGGGTGCGTCCTTACCTGATTATTGATTACAGGTAGAGACTCCAGGCCCGTGTGACTAACGCCTGATGGAAGCCAAGACTAAAGTGAAGTAAGAGACACGAAAACTGATTTAGTCGTGTGAAACAAAAAGAATAAAAATGAAAGGGTAATACAAAGGGTTGAGTCATTAGGGGAGACTCTGATTGGTTAGCTTAATAACCTAGAATTATTGGAATGATCTGGTCATTACCGAAGTAGTGAGGATAATCACGAAGATGCCGCAGTGATTCTAAAGAAGGTTGAGAGATACATAAGTGAAAGGATTCGTGTTCTTAGGGTGGGTTATGAGCTATTCAGGAAGATTATTTTAAAAGTAATGAATGTTACATCCACAACATCAGAAAATACTCGGAGCTCGGTAAGGGATGGTTCTGTATCGTGTGTGTGGGTCTTACCATCGAGAAAGACTCCGGAATATAAGAAAAGACTTGAGGTCATCAGAAAAGACTTTACGTCATCAAAAAAGACTTCAGCTCATTGGAGTTGGATCGGAGTTGTGGCGCAAGGCTTCACGTCCAAGAGAAAGACCCAAATGTCATGGCAACGAGTCCAATTTATCGGAAAAAGAATTTAGGTCACCGGGAAAGACTAAACTCATAGACAAAAAAAAAGTGAACGTCTCCGGAAAGATGAAGTCTTGCGTGAGAGGACACGACTTATCGGCTGACAATAACCCGTGTAAATAATGTCTCATAACTAATGTCACTCGGGTGTAATAAACATCTGATGAAAACTGAGAATTAACGAGAAAATGAAAGCGTGATGGAGGGGGGACTCGGATATTCGCACATTCCTATTGTATCTGTCGCAGAGGGACTAGATAAACTTATTTGTTTTTCATAACTAATGGAACGAAAGGCGGAAGAGTTAAGGGAGGACTCAGATATTCACACATCTCCATTGTTTCTGTCGCAGAGGGACCAGATAATAGGGACACCTGCTTGATATCTAATACAACTCCACACGCAGTAATTAAGAGAGAGATTCAGGTGTTCAACTAAGAGAACTGAACACACAATAGTTAACAGAGAGACTCAGGTGTTGTTCCATATTCAGTGTTTCTTGTCTAAGGTGGACATGGTGGTCTTGATGCAGGTGACATGGTCCAGAATAATAAAATATGTGTATTCATGTGTTACTAAAGCAGAGGAGCCGACGTGTAGAAATCAGTGAGCGTGGCGGAGAATGAGAACACCGAGGCTTTTTGTGGGCATACGTGTAACTAAGAAGGCTTTTGTAATTGTGTTTCTATTGTAGTTGTGGATAAGACTTTTTTATGTGTACTACCAAGTAAGAAGCTTTCATAAATGTTTTTGCTGTAGACATAATTAAGATTGCTTTTGAAGGAGTGAGTGCTTGGAGGTAAGAGGCCTTTTGTCGTTGTGCTTTTTTGTAACTCAGAGAATATTTGTAGGAGAACTTCTCTCGTACTTAAGAGAGCTTTTATAGATTTACTTTTGATGCTGATAAGAGAGTTTTGTAAGAATAAGTGTAGGTAAGTGGTTTTTTGGAATTAAGTTTGTAAGTAAGAGGGTTTTTGTAAGTGTGTTTGAGAGTTAGAAGGATTTTATATTTATGCTTTCTTTGTCAATGAAATAATTTTAAAACTGTTTCTCTTCTTGCAGGTAAGAGCCCTTCCCAGGTGTTTCCCTCCTTCAGGTAAGAGTTTAATGAAGGTAAATTACATCTTCATTTACACCTGTTTAGAAATAATTTAAGTCATTACTGTATTTAGCCAAAAAAAAATTCCTCCTTGCCAAAGTGAAAGCAACGTGAAAGTTGATTAAATATTGGATAAACATTTTCGAAGAACTTTTTTTTTTCAATCGTTTCACTTAATATTTAATACAAATAGTTAAGATAAGGTTGTGTCGGAACATTACAGACCAGGTTAGATGAGGTTGAATAATGTAGAATATTTCGTAGACTATTTCTTCTGGCACAAGCTAAGTACTTTTCTATTAAGACACTCCAGTTGATTGAGTATATTTTGATGAGTTTCCTTCAGCTCGGGGATTAAAGAGATGCAATTTGTGTCCCGGCAGTGAGGCGAATACGGAAGTGAACTGGTTACGATGTACGACCCGTGAAATGTGCGATTAGTCCCTTGAGTACGAGGAATTAACCTCCTGCTGACACTAACCATCGTCCTCGAGGTATAGGTGGGTGTATGCAAGTGGTTAAGACAACGTGCTCAAGGAACTACCTCATTGTACTGAAGGGGTTAAGTGTTTTTATGCAACGGGTTAAGGTATCTTAATCATTAGAATAGTTTTCCCTCTTCACCATCCTCTTTTCCCTCCCCCCCACCTTATTTTACCTCCCCCCACTTTATTTTACCTCCCCTACCTTATTTTCCCTCCCCCACTTTATTTTACCTCCCCCACCTTATTTTCCCTCCCCACCTTATTTTACCTCCCCCCACTTTATTTTACCTCCCCTTACCTTATTTCCTCCCCCACTTTATTTTACCTCCCCCTATTTTCCTCCCCACTTCCCCCCACTTATTTTCCCTCCCCCACTTTATTTTACCTCCCTACCTTATTTTCCTCCCCCACTTTATTTTACCTCCCACCTTATTTTCCCCTCCCCACTTTATTTTACCTCCCCACTTTATTTTACCTCCCTACCTTATTTTCCCTCCCCCACCTTATTTTCCCTCCCCCACCTTATTTTTACCTCCCCACCTTATTTTCCCTCTCCTCTCATTACCTTCTCTCCTCACTCTTCCATTTTCCCTCCTTTCTCCCTTCCTCCTCTTTTCCTCCTCTCCTTCCTCTTGTCCTTCTCCCTGTTTCTTGTACCTTCTCCCTTTCCCATTCTTCTTTTCTCCTCCCTTTCGTACCTTTCCTCTACCTCCTTCCTCTCGTCTGTCTCCCCTTCCCCCTTTTTCCTCGCAATGGGCTCATCAAGTTCCCCATACCTCCTTCATTCTCAACTTACCTCTTCCTCATCATCTTCACAGTGGGGTCATAAGATTCTCCTCCTCTCCCCTCCTCCCCTTCCACCCTTCCCTTCACCCCCCCCCCCCTTAGTATATAGCCGTAATCCTTAACTGGCAGGGGCATATATAGCATTTAAGTGGATCGTAATCACTAGTCCAGGTGTTATCAGTACTAGCAGGTAAGAGACATCAGCTGCACCTTCTGTGGCTGCCAACACGGAGCTTTATTTTATTATTATTATTATTATTATTATTATTATTATTATTATTATTATTATTATTATTATTATTGTTATTATTATTATTATTATTATTATTATTATTATTATTATTATTATTATTATTATTATTTTCCTTCACACGAGCTGGTTCATGGATGGACAGGCCGTGTTTAGTAGGAGTTTGGCAGAGATAGGGGAGAGAGAGATATATCTGTGTAGGTAGAGGGAGGGAGGATAGGGAAGGGGCGTTGTAAAAATATCAGGTGTTGGAGTAATATCAGGTGTTGGAGTAATATCAGGTGTTGGAGTAATATCAGGTGTTGGAGTAATATCAGGTGTTGTAGTAATATCAGGTGTTGGAGTAATATCAGGTGTTGGGGGTAATATCAGGTGTTGGAGTAATATCAGGTGTTGGAGTAATATCAGATGTTGGGGTAATATCAGGTGTTGGAGTAATATCAGGTGTTGTAGAAATATCAGGTGTTTAAGTAATATCAGGTGTTGTAGAAATATCAGGTGTTGTAGTAATATCAGGTGTTGTAGAAATATCAGGTGTTGTAGAAATATCAGGTGTTGTAGTAATATCAGGTGTTGTAGAAATATCAGGTGTTGTAGAAATGTCAGGTGTTGTAGAAATATCAGGTGTTGTAGAAATGTCAGGTGTTGTAGTAATATCAGGTGTTGTAGAAATATCAGGTGTGTTAAAGGAACTTAGGTATGTTGCTGGAGGTGAAATCGTAATGGTGAATTACTGGGGCAGAAATATCAGGTGCGTCGCTGGGAGGGTGACGAGAGTAATCTGTGCATTAAGGTTGGAGTGACACTTGACGTCAGCAGGGGGGAGGTGAGGGGGAGGAGGAAGCACCCCACGTTCAGCTCCCGGCAAGATGGTGGTGATGGCGGTGGTGGTAGGTAGGTAGGTAGGTGGCTGGCTCTCCTCCCTCCCTATCCTCCTTCTCCTTCCTGCCTTCGTTCGACTTGGAGATACTCTCTCTCTCTCTCTCTCTCTCTCTCTCTCTCTCTCTCTCTCTCTCTCTCTCTCTCTCTCTCTCTCTCTCTCTCTCCTTCCCTTCCCTTCCCTTCCCTCTCCTCTCCTCTACTCCCCGGATGAGATTTTTAGTTTCAAGGTGTTGGTAATCAGGGCCGTAAGTGACAGCTTGGGGGATCCATTAGCGCCTCTTACACCCTCCTGCATTAGGAAGGACGCCTGATAAATTACATTACCTTGTTAATGTCGTTGTGTTATGTACTATCGAGATAACACCAATTCCTTCTCCTCCTCCTCCTCTACCTTATCGTGCTTCTCCTCCTCATCTTCATCATTTTCACCACCATCATCATCATCATCATCATCATCATCATCATCATCATCATCATCATCATCCTCTCCTTAGATTCTCAAAATTTCTTACGTTTTTTCCTCCTTAAGTGGAAGGATCGGCGATGCACTTAAGTGGTCTTTGTCTACCAGGTGACCTACATGAGGAAACATCTCAAAATGGGGTTGAAATTACTCTGAGACGTTAACTCTAGGATGGAAAATTAACGTAGGTGTCGTTTTAAGAGTTCGGATCTTGTGGTAATGTATTGGTGTGTAGAATCGTATAAAGGACTTCACTCTCCATATAATCCGTTAATGGGGGTTCACATCTAATGGACCCTCGATATAACGGACTTTTGTACTTTTCATGAGGGACGAACAGGAATGAGAGGAACAGGAGTGAGGAAAGAACAGGAGAGAGAAGAACGGGAGTGAGATAAGAATAAGAACGGGAGGGAAACGGGAAAGAGGGAATAACAAATATGGGAGAGGAACAGGAATATTGAAAAACAGGAATGAAAGAAGAATAACATAACACAATACAAAAATAATCTTTCGACGTTGAATTTCAAATTCCTTCACTTTCATATTAACTGCTCCACATGCTCCAGTTATAAATGAAACAACGACTCGCCTTGATTAAATTGTTTTACTGAATGCGCAAAAAACAAGAAGATTTTACACAGATTTCCAGTAAAAATAAAACTATAACGTAATGGTAGAAATGTATACAGAACACAGTCAGTAGTTGAGAACAAAGCGATAGAGTGAACGTGTGAAGTATTATGGTCGAGGTCCTGTGATAGTGTTTAACCTCCCTTGAGTGGCGCAGATCACTCTAATTATATTGAACATCGTCAACACAAAAAGACAAAAGTGCTGACCCCGGGGGATGGCAGCTTCCCTCAGTGGCTGGTGAACATCGCTGCTGGCTATATTTGTACACAAAAATGACTTGAGTGACGTTATACCCCCGTGGGATGCTTAGTTACCCGGTGAGCAGAGTGTGTATGTGTGTATAATAATAATAATAATAATAATAATAATAATAATAATAATAATAATAATAATAATAATAATAATAATAATAATAATAATAATAATAAACGGTTTATTAATAGAGTTGCAGCCGGTGGCTGAAAATATACAGACTTACATTTGATTTAGACATATTGATATAATATGCGTTGAATACATTTACAGGACTGTGTGGTACATAAATCAGGAGTTGTTTATTTTTTTAACAATAGATGGGATGGTGCTATTCTTATATCTATCAGTGTATGGGCTGAATTTTGTTGTAGTAGCTGACTGCGCGAGGTGGTGGGGGGCTGCAGGTGGCAGGAGGTGGCGATGACGAGGGTGGTGCATTAGTTGGCTGCCAAACCTTTCCAGTGTTTGGTGGTGGAGGTCACTGAGGGATGGCATTGCTGTATCGTAAATAAGCATATACTGTATGAGTATGTAGTATTATCTGAGGCTTGAATAATAATAATAAAACTTCAACAACAATAATAATTAACTACAATAGCAATAATAATAATAATAATAATAATAATAATAATAATAATAATAGCAATAATGATAACAATAAGAACAACGTTAGCAACAACAATAATAGCAACAATAACAACAATGATAGCAATAATAGCAAACAGATAGCAAAAACAGCAACAGATAACAATAACAACAACAAACAACAATAACAACAACCACTACCAACAACAACAACGACTACCAACAACAACAACCACTACCAACAACAACCAACAACAATAACAACAACAACCAACAACAAATAAGAACAACAACCACTACCAACAACAACCAACAACAATAACAACAACCATCCACAGCTGAGGGAAGTCACCACCTAATATCCCCATTAGTCATTGGACACAGGAACAGTAAAGATGTCCTGAACTAAGTGAAACGAGTTTATTCCCATCAGTGTGTCGTAATTTGCCTTCAGATAATAAAGGTGAGGAGAATGTCGCACCGGACGCCTTGGGTGGTGTCCTTTTTAGCGGTCTGTGTCATGTCTCTGGTGGGATGGGGGAGAGGGGGTGTGAGAGGGGAGGGGGTTGTGAGAGGGAAGGGTGGGTGTGAGAGGGGGGAGGGGAGGATGAAGGTAGTGGGGGAGTGGAAGGTAAGGTAAGTGGGAGGCGGTATGAGCAAGGAAGGAGAGAGAGAGAGAGAGAGATTACCTTGGGGTACAGCAGTATTAAGTCACAGTAACACTGGACGCTCATTTGATCAATCACCGACTGTAAATAACCATATAGTGAAGGTGTCATTATTAGGGGTCTATTATCAGGGGGTGTGTATCAGAGGGTCTGTATCAGGGGTTTATATCAGGGAGTCTATATCAGGGAGTCTATATAAGGGGTCTGTATCAGGGGGTTTGTATCAAGGGGGATAGTATTAGGGGGTCTATCAGGGGTCATTATCAAGGGTTATTATTAGGGGTCTATATCAGGGGGTCTACATAAAGGGTCTATCAGGGGTCTCTATCTATCATTCATTCTCACTATTACTATCTTTCGTTCACAACCTCTCCACCCCCCACTCTCAACATCCGTCACTCACACACAACCTTTATTGCTGTCCTTCCTCATTCTATAAATACATGTCACCCTTCCCCCACAACCACCACCACCTATCCACAACCCCCAGCACCTATCCACAACCCCCAACCACCTATCCACAACCCCAACCACCTATCCACAACCCCCCAACCACCTCCACAACCCCAACCACCTATCCACAACCCCAACCACCCATCCACAACCCCAACCACCTATCCACAACTAACCACCTATCCACAACTCCAAACACCTATCCACAACTCCCAGCACCTATCCATAACCCCCAACCACTTATCCACAACCACCCCTCCGTACCCACAACCACCCCCTCCGTACCCACACACAAACCCTCCCTCACTCACTCATGTCTCGATCATTATAAAACCGAGCACCAACATTAATGTCTGACAGTCACACGTAGACTTTTGTCCTATTTCTTGTTTTACTACTACGATCTCTCTGGCAACTCCTCCTAATGTATGCTTCACCACCGCAGCATCAAACCACAATTAAAACGTTTGCATTCGAGTGTTACGTAAGATGAAGAACACTCGTAAATGTCTTCCACCTTCTCGTACTTGTCAATACTCCAGTGTGATGTCTCAATCGCAGCTCGTATAATTGGCGATATTTTACGAGACCTTATGAGAGCCCCCACCCCACCCCACCCCCTACCCTTCTCCAATGTCACTATTTTCGAGACTAAGGATGTGTTTATTTTTGTCGTGTAAATTTAGGTTATTTTAAAAAGGTCTTAGGAGATCGCTTTGATGTTTGTTTTGAGAATGCGTTTTCGTCTTACGTGTTATTTAATGTTTGTTTTTTTGCGGGTTTTTACCAGACAGAAAGACAATCTGTCATTACTTAGGAGGAAAAAAAAACAGCTTACAAACGACATGAAAAAAAGACTCGATTAACGTCGTTCATCCTCACGTCGTTCACATCCTCCCGTCGCTCACATCCTCCCGTCGCTCACATCATTACGCCGTTTAACATCTTCACGTTAGTTTAATATCTCCACGTTACTCACATCATCACGCCGTTTACATCTTCACGTAGTTTAACATCCTCACGTCATCACCGCTTACGAAAATGGTCTTTGGTCATAAAATTGGCGACCTAGCCTAACCTAAACCTAACTTAACCTAACCAAACCAAACCTAACCAAAAGCAACCAAACCTAACCAAAACTAACTTTACGAGGGTGTTAGCGGTGACCAGCGTCTTCTGTACGGATGTTTGTGCTGACAACAATATTCAACTCTGCGGGGAACAGGGAGGAGTACCCTTTGCATCGTCGTCTCTAAGTCTGCTGGTTAAATATTTTATCTCTTGCCTGCTGACTTTAATGAACTGGCTAATATGAAGTAGATTTTTGCAGTGTATGTGTGTGTGTGTGTATGTGATGCAGAAAACATACATCACTTCATAAATGCGTTTGGGTTAATGCGACTCCATTTCCGTAGCCGTTCATGTGCATTAAATCATAGCCAGTATTTGTCGTAAATCACTGAAACATTATTACGCACATTCCCCCTCTCCCCTTCCCTCTCATCCCCATCCCTGTCTCCATCCCACTCCACACCCCGTCCTCCCTCTCCCTGTAGCAGAGAGATATACGCGGTACTGAAATTATTTGTTGTTTTTCTGTGTGTGAGAGAGAGAGAGAGAGAGATAGAGAGAGAGTGAAATAGAGAGATAGAGATAGAGAGAGAGTGAAATAGAGAGATAGAGAGAGAGAGAGAGAGAGAGAGAGAGAGAGAGAGAGAGAGAGAGAGAGAGAGAGAGAGAGAGAGAGAGAGAGAGAGAGAGAGAGAGAGAGAGAGAGAGAGAGAGAGAGAGAGAGTTTCTTAGCTACTTAATGTACCTAGCAACATTGTCACTAAAACAATTATGTTAACTTTACCGAAACAAACTTGATCATTCTAATATTGACCAATAAATTAGCCATTTATTTATAGATAAAAAAACTAATTCGTCCTTCAAGATTCAAGACTTTAACCCCCTCTGATGACACTCCTAAAGAACTGAAGGACTAACTTCAATGAAACTTAGTATGGGAGTTGCCTGTTTAGCCTCCGGGGTGAAAAATCGACTTTATCAGAGGAAAATTTACGTCATGACGGATTAATGGTATGATGGTATCCCTGTCGTTTACTATTTGGTTTCGTAAAGGTGTATATATTATTAGTGAAGACTTATGGTACCTGTGTGCTTACATCGCCTTAAAACTGCTTGGAATTTAAGGATCAAGTGTTGACCCTAAAACGTACTGGGATTTTTTTTAGGGCAGATTAAAGGTTTTTAGTTGAGGATAATTTTTTTTTTGTTCTTAAGGGGTTTTAGGTTCGGATGAGGGATTTGGTATTTGAATAATTTTTTTTTAAGGTAATGTGTTTTTTTTTTTTTTTAGGGAAGTCAGGATGTTTTGATCTTTAAATGGGTTTTTGGGGAGGCTGAAGGGTTGTATTTTTTTTTTTGGTTAGGAGCTTTGTTTTTTTTATTATTGTAATGGGATTTTAGGGTAGGGTAAGGGAATTTTGTTCTTGAATGGGGTTTTACGTTAGTCTTGGGATTGATGCACAGGTTTACCAGTTTACACCTTGAATTCAAGGGCGAATCCAGGGGAGTCCTGGGGTTGCGGACCCCCCTGTTCACCAGAAAATTCCAATACTTTTTCTTTAATACAGTATTGTACTCAGGCGTTTTTGTATAGTAAAATAATAAAAGGTATATGGCTTCAAAATGCCCATGATATTGGTCAGATATCAAAATAATTTCGGGGGATTACAGAGCCCCCAACAGGATGGTGGGCTCACTGTGTTCGCTATGTTCCCCCACCCGAAACTTCTTGGACCCCCTTTTGATATTCCTTGATCCGCCCCTGGTTAACCAGGTTTCACATTTGCTAGTTTACGAGCCAAAGAGTTTACCATGTGACAGATTTTCTCAAATTAAGGCTTAGCCGTAAAAGATTTTCTCAGTTTAAACGGTTTATGGGATGTCAGATTTATTCATCAAAAGGGGTTCAGATTTTCAACTAAAAGCTATGTAAATATCCAGGAATTTTTTTTCACCGTACTTCGCTTGCATATGTACAGTCACTTTAGGGGGGTTTACACTTTAACGATTTACAGCCGTACCCGATTTACAGCTTTTACAAGAGTGACTGCTTGCAAACTGACATTTTTATTGATGTTACGTCGCTCATCAATACGTCATAAAAAAAAAGCACAAAGAGATTTATCATATCCACGTTGATTCTTGTAACAGCTGGAGGTAAAGGCAGATATATAATGGTGCTTAATATTTTTTTTCTTTTTCATTATCGTAAATAATAGCAGTTTCGTAATGGGTGGATAGCACGCGGCAGGACAACCCATAAAATTCGTTCTCATGGCGTTGTGGGTAGATTGTGTGGGGGTGTGGGGAGGTAATGTAGGTGGTGGTGAGAGAGGATGGAAGAGTTTGTTGGTTAGAGGGAGAGGAGAGAGAGAGAGAGAAAGGAGAGAGGAGGTGGGTATCTATGGAGAGAGGAGAGAGAGAGAGAGAAAGGAGAGAGGAGGTGGGTATCTATGGAGAGAGGAGAGAAAGTGTTTAATGGTTAGGGAGAGATGGGGAGAAGGGCTGGGGTGTATTGTGGTTATGGGGAGATGGAAAGTGTCAAATGATTGTGGGGGGGAGGGGTGTATTTATTGGGGGAGATGGGGAGAGCCGAGTGATTGGGGGGGTGGTGTGTAGTGATTGGGGGAGATGGGGAGAGCCAAGTTATTGTGGGGGGAGGTGTGTAGTGATTGGGGGAGATGGGGTGTTGTGGTTGTAGGGAGACAGAGGGAGTTGTGGGTTTTGGTGGATATGGGTTGAAGGGTGGTGGGTTAAAGTGACCAGCCAGAAGATAAAGTTCACTCACCAAAAACTAGACCTTTCTTGCAAGACCTCATTATCCGCACCCAGAAAATACATGATATACATTCGTTTATTCAATTATCCGAAAATTAACCCTCAATAATCAGGGTTGTGGTTATACATTTTATTTTACAGTCAGATACAAATCAGTTAAATCCTCGAATGCATTTTTTTTCTCAAGGATTTTGCTCTCGAAAGTTTAGATGACGTGTGGCTTAGTAAATGATTTATATGCACCTGAGCTGAGCTTGTGACATTTTTACCTTCGAGTCTACTCTTGATCAACCTTTTGGCCCTCGTTGGGGGGGGGGGGAGGCTCCACTGAGAGAAATGCAGTTAAATAATAAGATAGGTAAAATGACTGAGGAATATGTTTTAGTATTATAACGCAACACGTAATTGGGTTATAGGTATTATCGACCCCACACCTATAATAATCCACAACCGAACCTACGATTTAATGTTTTCTGTAAATAGCAGCAAGTTGTGGCTGTGTTGTCTAAGCTAGTGCCACAGAATCATCTATTTATCCCCAAGTGTCGCCCTCGTTAAAGTTATTCATGATTTAATTCGTGAATGTAAGTCAGACAGGTGGTGTATATTTTCTATCTAAGGCACTATTCCTAAGGAGGTGACGTCATAAAGGTAATAGGATGGACGTACCTGTGTTTGCTGTAACTCTTTACCTGTAGATGTGTGGCACCTCGGCTTTTGTTGAAGGTCCTTATCACTTTTGGGTATTTTGAAATTTTTTGTTGATAAAGATTTTGTCTCACGTCCTGGCTCGCTGTGTTATGTCTCCTAAACATTGACACACAGGCAACAATCTCAAGTTTGACAGAAAATGACGTTCTTTTTTGCTCAGTACACATAATGACTTGAGTAATGTGTATCCTTGAATAACATTGCAACTCAAAAACCGGTCTGGTCATTTGGTCATTATTAGGAATGCGAATTATGTATGTGTCTAATGAGGTAGTGATGTAGGACTCAAGACAGATGAGTTACTATTGTTCGCCATTACAATTCCTCAACCTGAACCGGTGATTATGGCTTCCTCGACCACTCCTGCTCATTAAAATTCACATTGTTTGGTCAACACCTCTTTAATCCATGTTTGTATTACAGTAATTGTTTCATTAATATATTTTCACATTATAACCAGATAGGATATTCAGATTAGATTTTTATTGTAATTAGATTATTTTAGAGAGGTTTGGGGTGGATCTCCCTTCTGGAATACCTTCTTGATATCCGCGAAGCATTTTATACAGCGACTGTCATCTGGACCTTCAGCAAACTCCTCCAGATCCCATTACTCCGTGTTGGTTGTCTAAATTGTTGTTTATTGACTATATCCTCAGCGTCCAGTACCTAATCTCATCCTTTCTAACTAACCTCCGCCTCTGGTGCTCCCATAAACCCTCATTGATCTGACTAATCTTAAGTTCGGAGGTAACCAACGACCGCCACTTGCTTTAACTGCCCGTAACCAAACTCGACTACTAACCAAATATTTGGCCACTTTATCGCCGCCTCTGTAGATTCAGATCTCGTCTCATGCATAATATCAAAGGTCAATGGGGAGTAATAAAACTATAATGGCGTGTGTTGGTTGGCACCCCCTCCGAGCTCTGACCTTCGACCCCTCCTCCCCCTCCTCCTCCCAGGCATCACCTTATACCGCCCCTCCCTCAACCCCCACCACACCTCCATGACATTGTACCTCTGCTTGACCACCCCAACCCACCCACCCACCCACCCACCGCCGCCCGCCCATCCATCCACACACACCTTGTCACTGTACCACTCACTGTACTACTGCCTCCTCTTCCTTATAAACCCTATTTCGTTAACATATTCTCTTCCTCGTGTCTCTCTTCGTTGTCAGGTTCCTGTAACTCTTCTGTTTATTCACTTCCCTACTGTTACACTGTTTATTATCAGCCACTTCTATCCTTCGTATCACCTCACAACGACACACACACACACACACACACACACACACACACACACACACTCTATAACGTGCCGGCACTGAACCAGATACAGCCTCTCAAACATTTTTACCCAACTCGTGAACTATAAGCTTTTCAACACGCGCTATAAAGTTGAACACTAATTCATTCAATCTTCATGCCCAGACAAACAAAAAGTTGTTATAATTCGTGACAGTTTTATGTTTTCCTTTTTTTTCGGAGTTGTAATGACAGAAAATTACCTAAGTGGCTGGTCCAATTCGTAATTACTCTGAATGTAACTGTTTTTCAGAAGGTGTGTTTGTAGTGTATGGGTTATTATTATTATTATTATTATTATTATTATTATTATTATTATTATTATTATTATTATTATTATTATTATTATCATCTAAACTTACCAGAGTAAAGTAGTGTTGCACGACGAATAATCTCTCAATGTTTGTCTGTCTGTTTGTCTTCACACATGAATCCTTTAACTTTGAGCCAGGTTTGGAATCATTAGTGTGTTTATTTTAGTTAACCTTTATCTTAAAATACTCTGTTTCTCTCACACACACACACACACACCATGTTAATTTCCAAGCACTTCTAATTGATGTAATTAACGTGGGCAGACAGATATCCTGGGGTGTGCTGCTAGATATAAGTAAGGTACATGGCCAGGTATATACTGTATATATCCCAAAGGTACATCTCAGGTACATCTCAGGTACATCCCCCCAGACGGCGTACCTTTGATAACACTTAATTATATATCCATTAGAAGTAATCGTTGGGTCTGGGTATATTTGTGTATAATATATTTGGGTATGTTGGGTGGTATATTCTTCTGTTGTGTTATTCTTTTCTTCGTTATCTCTCTCCTTTATCCCCCCCATTTGATGTTTTCATTATTCTTTTTCTTCTTTTTTATTTTTTATTTTCCTCCTGTTCTTTCGTCTTCTTATTCCTTTTTCTCTCCTTTTTTTCTTCCTATTCTCCTCCTCACTCTTTTTCTCTTCCCTTTTCTTCTTATTCTCACCTTTTTTTCCCTTTTGCCCTTCCTCTATCTTCCCCTTTCCTGCTTTCTCTACCTCCTCAATCTTTTATCATTTTAACCCACCCACCCACCCTCCACCCACCCACTCACCCACTCCACCCACCCACTAGCTTCCTCCACCCAATGTCGTGTGAGGAAGAATTTACCGCCACTTACAATATTTGTCTTTGCAAGTGAAATTACCCGCCGTATTGGAACTAGCTAATACCCCTTTAATAGCTCAGGTTATCAATTTATGGTGTCATGGTGCAATGGGCCATTATACGGGATTGTAGTGGAATTATAGGGTGGTGATACTATTCGTCTTATGGTGTAATTATAGCATGAAGTCTAAAATTATAGGGTGTTGGTATAATCCGTAGTATAGCTAGTGGTGTTGGTTGGGGATGTCTTATCATGCAGATGTGGTGTAACTTTTTTTTTCTGTATCTTTGGGATGAAATGATTTTTTTTCTTTATTTTAATTCATGATTTTGATTTTAATGGGAATATATAATTTATTTATATATTTGTATTTTCCTATAATTTGTGATAGTTGGAATAGTATAATGGAAGGTTTTCATAGTTCACCTTGACGCAAATTGCCTGTTATTGTTTTGTTTTTGTTTTTTTTTAATTTTAGTGGAAAGTGTTTAGGTTTGTGTATAATTTGCTATAAAATAATGGAGTCTTTTCACTGTTTCGACATCTGGTAAGATAAGGTTATTACTACTAGTATAATTATAGGCCTAACCTAACCTATCCTATCCTATCCTATCCTATCCTATCCTATGTTATATAATCTCAGCTAGTTTATAAGTATTCACAAAACAGAAGTAATTACAGTGAAACCTTCATATAACGTACTTCTCTCTCTCTCTCTCTCTATATATATATAGGGTGTTTCACATATAACGGACCCTCGATATAACAGATTATCCTCTCCATATAGTCCGTTAATTAGAGGTTTCACCGTATATAGCTCTTTCTATTTGTGATACCTTGTTGCCGCCACTACCACTTGAGGATGCCGTGACCTGACTATTTCTACCCGGCTCTGATACGTGACATACCAGCGTGATGGGTGACTCTTGAGGATTGACTTTTACAACCTGTGATATGTGATGACAGGACCCAGTTATACCTGCCGTCGTACCTTAACCTAACCTAACCTAACCTATGTGATGACAAGAACCACTTACTTATCGTCGTGACCTATAACCTAACTTAACCTAACCTAACCTATAAACATTTCAAACTCTTAAAACATTCAACATTGGGAAAAGTTGTTCCTATCCGTTCTAGTTGACGAGGGGAAGCTATTTATTACTATTTATACGTTATATTTATGTATATCTATGTTTATATATATATATGTACTACTGGCGTGTGTTGTGGGTCTATTTTTGGCTCCCTTAAAGGTGACGGCTACATGCCTTACTATATAATCAGGCCTGGGCTATTTATCAACTTTTGCTATGTGTTCACCCCCATCATCATCGTTATCACCATCATCATTACACAATTACTTCATATTTATATCACCTACACCATCCATTAAACCAGTGCGTTAGTTTTTTTTTTTTTTTTTTGGTGTTATCTTAGGGCTTTTTTTTCTCATTCGTCATGTCAATATTTTATCATCAGTTTATCTGTGTCGTGTATTTTGTGGTCTCTTATGATATGTTTATTAAGTTGTTGAGTTTGTTTCTCCTCTGTTTTTTTTTTTGTCTATTCCCTCTCTCTCTTATTATTTCTCTCTCCAAGTCCTCACATTTATCTCTTTCTCTTTTAACTCTTCCCTTTTTCCTTTTCTTTCGCTCTTTCTCTTTCTCCTTTCCTCCCATTTAACCCGTTCCTTATAATCCTTTTTCCTTGCCTTATCCATCCCCCTCCCTCCTTCCTTTCTCTCTTACTCCCTCCTTCGTTAAATCCCTCCTTTCCTCTCTCGCTTCGTCTTTATTTTTCCCTCCCTTACTCATTTAATCTCTTTTCCTCTCCTCTGTTAAGCTAAAAATCTTCCCTCTCCTCTTTCCTCCTTCCCTCCCTCCTTCCTTCCTTTCCTCTCCCTCGCTCCTTCTCCTCCTCTTTCTTATCTCTTTCCCCCCTTCCTCATTTCCTCTACCTTCCTCCTCCCTCTCCTCTTTCTTCTCTCTCCCTCCCTCCTTCCCTCTCTCCCACCCTCCTTCCCTCTCTCCCTCCCTCCTTCCCTCTCTCCCCACCCCTCCTTCCCTCTCTCTCCCTCCTCCTTCCCTCCCCTCCCTCTCCCTTCTCTCTCCCTCCCTCCTTCCCTCTCTCCCACCCTCCTTCCCTCTCTCCCTCCCTCCTTCCCTCTCTCCCTCCCTCCTGACTGATCCCCCTCTCTGGCCACTCCATCACCAAGAAGCATCATTACAAGATGGCCTTCACCTGCCTGACACACGCGCTCTACCTCCACGTAATGACTCCTTGACTAATGTTCCAGTGTCGTCTGGTTTGATAATCGCTTTACGTATGCCAGGTGATGCTGTTACCTCCGTCGCTGATTGACTGTGTGAGTGTGGGGGGTGTATTTGTATTCACCATGACAACAACACTTTAGAACCACTGTGTTTACAAGGGCCATAAATTCAGAGGTCAAGGACACTACTTTGAAAAGGAAACCATAAAAAATACATTATCCGGCATGATTTGTCATCTCGCTAGAGTGTAGTGCAGTTGTTACTCATGGTTCACTATTGATAGAACGTCAAGTGTTTGTTTATAGCAACGTCCCACCCCCACGATCTCACCCCGACCTTACCACCACTCTCCAGCCCCCACTCCTACCCTCCAACCCCCACCCCACCCCGACCCTTCAGCCCCACTCCACCCCTGATCCTCCAACCCCACCCCACCCTGACCCTCCATGCCCCACCTCTACTTCCCCACTCCTCACCCCACCCACTACCACACCCACTCCTCTCTCCCACCCCACACCCCAACATTAGATATTTTGATTCTTTTAATGTTCATTTCTCTTTGTCAGTGTACAGTATAGTATCGTAAATGTGTAGTGATTCAGACTGCACTGGCACAAAGTAGATCCTCGTATATTCTCACTAGTTAGTAGTTAATTTAAACTATTTATTTTTAATTACAATATTTACCTTTGGATTAAGTCACATTTTACTTTAGTGAAATATAAATTAAAATCTTTTATTGTGCTTCTCTGTTTGACATACATTTCCTTGAAAAGAGTAATTTTTTCTTCTTAATATGTCGGATATTGTTAGTTATTACTTACCTTTATAAACTGAAACATACATACATTCATACATGCTGAGAAACATACACACACACACACACACACACACACACACACACACACACACACACACACACACACCACCGCCGGGCACTCATTTGAACTGGGCAAGATACAGATAAATAATGGACGATTTGATGTTGTATTTATGTTTCCTGTAAGCATATTTACCTACACATGAGGAAAAATGTCGCTGGGAAAAAGTTTGAAGGCAAAATCGATCAATTTTTGTGATTTCCTATATTTTACGTGACAAAAATTGATCAGTTTTTTCCAAATACATTTTCCTTCAAGAGCCTGATTTCAGACCATGACGTGTATCGTATTGAACCAAAACAAACTCACAGACAGACAAAAGATTAATTCTGTTTTTTCATGTTGATTTATATCCTTGGCAGACTCAATCTTCCTATTGGACTTTCTGATATTTTATAAAAAAAATCGATAATTATTTTGACGAGATTTCTTTCTTTTTTTTACCATCGTTTCTGGTGTATAATCTGCTTCGTCATTCAGTATTAGTTATGTATCTTTTGTAACTCTTTGATATTATGTTCATTGCGTTGCTTTAGGCGGGGTCACGAAAAGATTAGCCCTCCAGTTTATTTGACCTGATGACTTAACATCCTAACGTTACCTTGTAGGAGGTTAGGTTACGTTGGGTTAGGTTAGCGTTAGGTTAGGTTAGCTTAGCTTTAGTGTGTTTCAGTCTAAGGTTAAATAAGCTGGGGTGCCTAATTTTCACGTGATCCGCTTCTTGGTGAAATATTTTACCTCTGTTAGTTTTTGTCGTATACAATAATTTAATATTTTGTTGAAAGGGGCATTTACTGGACCTATTATTTTGTGATATATTATTCCACCTATATTAATTACGACTCTTTCATCACTGGAGCCACCTCTCTCTGCTGTAATATACCTCCTATATTAACTCTAATACATCGTCCCCCAGTACAGTATCACACAGAGCCTTATGCTAAGTACGATACCTCATACTTTCACTGAACTTATCCTCCTCTTTTCTTTCTTATATAATTACAATATCGTTAGTTTCTCCCACAATACCGCGGCCTCTCCCGCAGCTTATCGCCTCCTAGTAACCTCACCTAAAGACTTCGTTATTAATTGAGCTTAACAAAATAAACATAAAATTTCCCAGCGCTGGGCCAAGACTGAGGAGAGAGATCCTCGGGGAGCGTTGCACAGGCTTTTTATGTCTATAATTTTACCGGGTGGGTTATTATCGTAATTACATTGAGTGTGGGTCTTATGTACCTCACACCTAAGGATTAGTATCCGTGGCGCGCATTCCGGGGACGTCTGAAGCGCTATATAATGTTGAAAATGGGTGACTGCGCCTTCAAAATGGCCTGTCAGCCTAATAACAACCCTATCAAAGTTAATGATACTGCCATGATACTGCGGAAACAGTTGAGTTCTTGAAACATTACGGTATAAACTACTGGCCGGCAGCCGCTTGTTACACCCCACCCACAGTGGCTTCAGAAGCTCTTGCAGGTGGTTGATGGTGGTGGTTGATGGTAGTGGAAGTGGTGGTGGTACTGGTAGTAGTGATGGTGGTGTTGGTGAGAGTGATGGTGTTAGTGGTGGTGGTGGTGTTAGGCGTCTTCAGGGAGGACTTCAAGTTTAAGTAATAATTCAAGGCTCACTGGGGAACCCGGGAGTCAGCGGAGAAGTTAAGGTTCACTAGAGAATTTAGGGCTCAGCGACTTAAACGGAGCTTAGTGTAGAATATATAAGATACAGTGACTTAATATGAACCCACTGGAGAATTTGAGCTCTGAAGAAACTAATAGAGATGGTTGCATAGGTCTGAAGTAGTCGGAGGGGTTCTAATGTGAAAACTAGGTTCAGTATGTCACGGGTTCGATAAGGGGGTTCGGATACTGTACTAATTCGAATAAAGAAGGAAAAAAGTTTAACCATTCCAAAAGTTTTAGACATGAACGAATCGAATTATAGGATCAGAAAAATAAAAACGGATTCAAAAGTCACAGATTAAATGACTGTGATTCAGAGTCCAAAAGGTAAAGAATAACAAGGTCTATAGAACACTATGGTAATCTTGGTGGTCTCTCAGTAAGTCCCCAAAATTACGGTTGTACAGAAACGTGGCGATTAGTACATCTGTCATGTTCGAATATAAACAAACAAAAGACCTGTAGATTGCTTTTATTTCTGATGATGGGAAGGTTGTCCATAGTTCCGACTTTCTCAAAAGATTCGTCAGCTGTTTCTTAACCCGATACGATGGTTTTTTGTACCCATGAAGGCGTCCATATAGCACTGAGACTTTTCCAGAACTTGGGACGCATTTATTCATTCCCAAATAGATTGAAAAAACAACAACAGATAGACCTTTGAGAACATGGCCCCCAGGTTGGTTTATACAGTGTTGCCAGGTTGGGTTTGTACCTACGTTGAGTGGGTAGTCTTATACAGTGTTGCCAGGTCGTGCGTGTACCTACATCGAGTGGGCAGTGCAGTACGTCCGTTCAGGGTTCACTTTCTTCCGCGAGGCTCGACTTAACGACCTTGTTTATGTAATCGAGCAATTTACGCCATACAAGGAGGGTAGAGCGTATACTGAGGGCCAGAACATCTTAAATAGAGATAGAGACTAATTTATTACCTCCATGGATGAGAGTTAAAGAAAGAAGAGGAATTTTTTGGTCTGTGGTTATGTCTCTCAAATGACGAAGTGACACATAAAAGTAAATTAAGTTGGTAAGAGAGGAAGGTCAGTGTTTGTTGTGGCTTACGGGAATTAATATTATTTTACGTTAAGGAATCTTCATTTATTTATACCCAAAGAATAAGTTTAATTTCTCATATCAGAATAGTATTTTTTTTTTTTAATCTAAAGAGTAAGTTAGTATTGCCTCCAAAAAGGTAGGTCCTGTTTTACGGAAGAGATTTAACGAAGGCATATAATATCCTCTTGTAATCGACCATAAATCTCTCCTCGTGTAGCATCGTGGAAGAGGGACGAGTCATCGTTACTGGTGTAGGCAGAGAAGATATCGCCTCCTGTCAGGTACTCCCTCATTTAACGCTGGTGAAGTATGTTTGATGGTGGTGGTGCGCGCGTGCCTCCTCCTCCTCCTACATTCACTACCATCCTTCTCTACCTCAATCAACACCACCACCACCCTCACCACGTCCAACCCCCCTACCACTAACCCCCCTTACCACCACTGCCAACTCATCCTCACCACCATTACCAACCCCCCCCACCACCACCACCAATCCCCTTACCACCACGACCACCACCAACCCCCCACTAACTTCAAATCCCTGACCACCAATACCCCCAACAACTCCCCTACCACCACCTCCAACACCCTCACCCTCCCCTCACCCCCACCACCCTACCCTCACCAAACCAAGGCACAGGAGTGAGTGAGACATGCATGCATAAGGTCTCACTGGACCTCAAGGCTTGTCGGGGACTTTGCTACCTGGTTGGACCTAAATTGGCTCTTCTCTTGGGAGGAACGATGATGAGGATGATGATGAAGAGTTGGCTGGGAACTAACTTACTTTGTCTAGCTTCTCCTGGGACTTGAGGATTTATTATACATGGGATGGTTGGCCTTGTCTGACCTCACACGCTGTTGATAGATCGTCTGTGTTTGACCTGACTCGTGTCGTATCGGTACTGTAGCTGATCTGACTCTTTATTTAGATCAGGTAAGAGTTGAATTTATAATTTTCTTTTGGTTATCGGGAAGGGGGTGGGGGGCTTTCTTTACACCTGACCACCATAGCCCGTCCAGATGAAATAATTGACACCACCTGAGTATAAAC
Source organism: Homarus americanus (assembly GCF_018991925.1). Lineage (NCBI taxonomy): Eukaryota > Metazoa > Arthropoda > Malacostraca > Decapoda > Nephropidae > Homarus > Homarus americanus. The sequence continues at coordinate 225,026 of NW_024718828.1, forward strand.
AATGACGTCATAACACTGAAAACCTTATATGTGATTTATCTTCCCATATTAAAGTTGGAATGTTTATGGTTTGTGAAAATGTTATGAATGTTATTTAGTTTTACTCTATTAGTCATCTTGTCGGCTGTGTTAGGAGTTCTGTTCTGTCGGGTTGTATAGTTCTGGTTAGAGTTAAGTTCTTCCTTCTTCTGTCGGGCTGTAGTGATATCTTGGTTTCACTTCTGTCGGTTTCTAGTTAAGTCATGATATAGATCTTTTCTATTGGGCTAAGGTTCTGTCGGGTTGTGGTTCTATCTGGTTATGGTTCTGTCGGCTTGTGGTTCTATCTGGTTATGGTTCTGTCGGGTTGTGGTTCTGTCGGGTTATGATTCTGTCGTGTTATAGATTTGTCACGTCCAAGTTCTCTTGACTCTCGAGAGAGTTCTTGTTCTGTTGCGTCTTTCCCCTTTCTTCCCCCTTGGTTTGTTCCACTTATGAATTATTGGGTTATGGGTTTGGTCTATCTACGTTCTCTCCAGCTAAACCCCCCATTCCCCCTCCCCTATCTCCTCCCCCTCATCTCTTCCCCCCATCCCCCATCTCCTCCCCCTTTCTCCCATCCCTCCCCCTTAGCTCAATATGCCCTTTGGGTGTAATCCAATAGAGTACCTTGAGCCTGAAGTCCATTTGTTCTATGCTGGGACACTTCAGTATTGGTGCGTAACGAGGACTTATAGGTACAGTCACTCAGAAAACTATCGATACAAAGTTGTGATGCGAAAATATGACACAATGGACGAAGGATTTTGACAACCCTACTGAGACAACAGGAGTCGCAGTGTTCATTCTGAAATTCATCGATCACTCCAAGTACAGAGAGTTTCATGAGTGACTGTACAGTGTATGAGCAATATTGGTACAGCACACGAAGAAAATTGGCGCAGAAAGCGCAGAACCTGACCTAGCCTGACTGAACCTGGCCTAGTCTGACCTAACCTGACTTGGTTTATCCTAACCAAATCGAACTTAACCTGACCTAACCTAACCTAACCTAACCTAACCTAAACCACACAACAGTCTAACGACCATGATTAAGATACGTTTCCGAAATTACAAGCTGGACCACCCGACAGTACATTATAGATCATTGATAAATAATTTTAACATTTTTAAACACATAATCAAGAAAAAAAAAGATATTAAATTGATACACGTGACACAATTATGATGTTACATTGATGTATTAATATATAAAAGACTTATCAAATCCCTTACTTGGAATTAGGAAAAAAATAGCAAGATTATTATTTATTGAACATACGGGGTTTAGATATTTTTCCATTGCAAAACGAGATGCAATTATCCATACTCGTATATGATTGTTAAAACCGACTCAATATTCTGCTCTTGGGTAATTTGGTCAGGTGGAATCAACGTGACCATTACTACGATTACTATTACAGCAGTAGTGTAAAGCCTGGCCAGGATTGGGACAGCTCGACAAACCCGTTTAGTATAGAATAACATGACGAGATTATAAACGTTAGTGTGTTAAGTTTACAGTGCATGGCAGATTTGATGGGTTATTCTCGCCTTATGTGAGATTGAGCTAAATATGTTAAATGTTTTGAGATTATGACAAGGCAGACACATCCGATGTTTTGAGATTATGACACGGCAGACACATCCGATGTTTTGAGATTATGACACGGTAGACATCCGATGTTTTGAGATTATGACACGGCAGACACATCCGATGTTTTGAGATTATGACACGGCAGACACATCCGATGTTTTGAGATTATGACACGGCAGACATCCGATGTTTTGAGATTACGACACAGCAAGTTCCTCTGTTATTTCAAGCGCACGGTACATCAAACCTATCGATGCCTTTGCCTTCACAGTATACCAAAATCCTACCAGTATTATGAGTGGTATTTGGGGACATGATGCTCGTCTTTAGTGGTATCAACTTAGACCATACCGAAGACACTTGAACACATCGTTGACTTATCCAGTGTCCCTGTTCTTCAGTGTTCTTGTTCTTCAGTGTTCTTGTACGTTTTGCTAAGCTGGTTTTAAGTACATATCTAGTAAAGTTGGTCTTATCGGTACTCATAACATCCTTAAGTACAATACAGGTAGCACATGTACAATATATCCAACACACACAACACACACATGTGCAGTATATCCAACACACACAACACGCACATGTGCAGTATATCCAACACACACAACACACACATGTGCAGTATATCCAACACACACTTAACACACACATGTGCAGTATATCCAACACACACTTAACACACACATGTACAGTATATCCAACACACACTTAACACACACATGTGCAGTATATCCAACACACACAACACACACATGTGCAGTATATCCAACACACACAACACACACATGTGCAGTATATCCAACACACACAACACACACATGTGCAGTATATCCAACACACACTTAACACACACATGTGCAGTATATCCAACACACACTTAACACACACATGTGCAGTATATCCAACACACACACACACACACATGTGCAGTATATCCAACACACACTTAACACACACATGTGCAGTATATCCAACACACACTTAACACACACATGTGCAGTATATCCAACACACACACAACACACACATGTGCAGTATATCCAACACACACTTAACACACACATGTGCAGTATATCCAACACACACTTAACACACACATGTGCAGTATATCCAACACACACTTAACACACACATGTGCAGTATATCCAACACACACTTAACACACACATGTGCAGTATATCCAACACACACTTAACACACACATGTGCAGTATATCCAACACACACTTAACACACACATGTGCAGTATATCCAACACACACGTAACACACACATGTGCAGTATATCCAACAGTACATTGAGTACAACATGTAATTCTAAGAGATACTTTTAATTTAGTATTCTCGTCATGTTCTTTACAATACAGAATAACGCCAGTCAGGATTACAGTCTAACAAAGCAATGAATTACAGCCGGATACAGTTAATTTAAATATAAGCTGTATTACAGTAACTCAGAGCGTATAATCTGATCTTTCAAAAAAAAAATAACAATTATAAAAATGCTATATATATATAATCTCTGAATCCTATTATAAAATCGTATATACAGTATATATTCAGTCCTATAATGGTAGCGAGTGCCTCTAATCCTTGCTCTGAATTAGTTTATCCTTTGATTTCAAGATTAAATTAATTTCATTCAACCTGCCCGGCGATGCATGTATGTTAATTGTGTGATAATATTATGGAATGGCCTAAAAAAAGGGGAAAAAAAAAGAATGGAGCGTTCATATACTCGTAGTTGAACACCTTTGACAATGGGTGATTCGCGTAGTTTTATTTTTGTATTTACGTGGTTACAGAGCAGGGTATTGTGTGTGATATATTTAGAGGGTATTGATGTAACTGTTTTTCTCTCTCTCTCCTACTGTTTTTTGTGCTTTGATGGGAAGGCTGATGGTGATGGTATAACTCTTTGCTGATTTCTATACAATGATGGGAAGGTCATACATCGTACACCACACATACACACACATTCCAAAAGAGTTAGAGAACATAGTCATATGTGTGTGTGTGTGTGTGTGTGTGTGTGTGTGTGTGTGTGTGTGTGTGTGAATACCAGTTAGACAGGTGTAGGTCTGTGATGTATATTTTTATCCATTCATTTGTACATTAATAAATCATTTTTCATTTTATTCAGCAGTGGATGGCCTTTGTTGATACATATATTACCTGAATGAACTGAAGTTATGGGGGATATTATTGGGTACTTTACCTATATTTATAATAATGCAATGTTCCAATAGATGTAATAAATGTATATGATTCTATATATCACAGCTGTTAATTATACTTATATATTATGAGATAATTAATAGTAATGTTGGTAAATTATTACAGTAGTGTGTTATCATTCTGGGGGACAGTGGTGAGGAGAGTGAGCTGGGTACCTGGATGAACAAAGGGGAGTGATTACTTGTTTATAAATGGTTATAAAACTTAGGTAGGTTAATTGTTTGTGTCTGGATTATCTTCTCCTTCTTTTATTATTATTATTATTATTATTATTATTATTATTATTATTATTATTATTATTATTATTACATCCGGGTGTTGACTATATGTGGTGTATATCCTCTAAGGTAGGAACCCACTCAGGGGAGGCAATGTTGGACACATACTCAGGTGGTAAGGACGATATACTCGCCAGCCTGTCATAAAAGTCTGGGTGGGTCAAAAATATATCCTGCAAGGGGGAGATATACCTGCCTGATCTCACCTGGTGTGTGATTAGAGGTGATTGCAGGCCCACGTGAGGACGCCCATCCTCACTGCTCGACCAACCCACTTAACAAGTATAAAACATATACTTACAAACAATTCTTAAATACAAAAAAGTAGGATTAAGTAAAAGACGAGATGATGTGAGTGATATTATTTACTCGTTAATAAGTTTAGTGTAATAAATATTCAGACACATTAGAGAACCTGACAATGTTGAATATCATCTTAAACCTTGTCTAGTATATACCTAACCTAACCTAACCTAACCTTGTCTAGTATATACCTAACCTAACCTAACCTAACCTAACCTTGTCTAGTATATACCTAACCTAACCTAACCTAACCTAACCTAACCTTGTCTAGTATATACCTAACCTAACCTAACCTAACCTTGTCTAGTATATACCTAACCTAACCTAATCGTAACCTTTTTGACCTTCATATGTAAATATACTTGTGAACTATTGAATAATGTCTCCTGTGTGGTCTAGTCTATGTATAATTTTATTCATATTATACATTATTCACAGATATACTTCACATAATTAGCCCAAATTCGTAGCTCAGGTCTGAATACAACCTCGTGAAGACACTATAACCGGGTAATTATGACAGGAGGGGGAATTGACGGGTCATGGGGGAGATATTTGGGTTATAATAAGCATTAAATGCAGGTTGGGTTACGTCTTAAGAGTGACGGGCCTTTCTAAAAAGAATATTGTAGTGGAGGGAAATAATCTGGTGAGTGATGCCTCTGGATTGAGTTTTGTTTATTAATCGCCAAAGTTATATGTGGGATTAAATTTATATGCAATTACTAACACACACACCGCCACTAACTAAGACCACTAACACACTCACCAACACACCACTCACCAACACACCACCACCAACACACTCACCAACACAGACCACCACCAACACACTCACCAACACAGACCACCACTAACACATTCACCAACACACCGCCACTAACAAAGACCACTAACACACTCACCAACACACACCAAAACACACTCACCACAAACACACTCTCCATCATACACCACCACTAACACACTCACCAAATCACACCCACCCCCAACACACCCACCACCAACACAACCTGTTTTTAAGCCTCGCGGGACCAGTCTCATGCTCCAAGCCAAATAATATTGACAGTAATGCTATGTATGTATGTAAAACAGTATACATCATCTAATGGGATATTATAGAGTATGACTGAACAGCGCACGAGTAACAAGAGCTGGTGTAAATATTCATAATGCATCGTAATAGAATGTAACTTGTGTATGTTGTGTGTGAGCTGATGTTACGTGTGTTGAGGATGATGAATTGGCTATGATTGCAGTAATGAGAATGAATTTGATTATAATGTTGTGTAATAATGATAGAAATAATAAAGTATAATGATAATGATATAAATAATAATAATAATAATAATAATAATAATAATAATAATAATAATAATAATAATAATAATAATATAAAAGATGATGCCAGTAATTGACGAAAAATATTGTTTATTTTCTAGAAGCTGGAACAAACAACAGTCTATAGGCACCACTAGATATTGTCACAGTGTATAAGAAAGTTTGTAGGAGTTTGAACCATTTGTAGAGTTACAAACTGTACAGTACACCAGCCATTACCACCATCACCTTGCCACCATTACCACCATTTCCACCCCCTCAACTATCACCAGTACTGCCACCAAACTGTCCTCTCTCAACCACCACAACTTCCACCATAATCACTGCTACTACCACCACAGCCGCTGCTACTACCACCACAATCACTACTACTACCATCACAACCATTACTACTACCACAACAATCAATGCTATTACCACCACAACCATTACTACTACTACCACCACAATCACTACTACTACCATCACAACCATTACTACTACCACCACAATCACTGCTACTACCACCAAAATCACTGCTATTACTACTACTACTACTACTACAATCACTACTGCTACCACCACCACCACAATCACTACTACAACCACCACAATCACTGCTACTACCATCACAACCATTACTACCACCACAACTATTACTACTACAACCACCACAATCACTACTACTACCATCACAACCATTACTACTACCACAACAATCAATGCCACTACCACCACAACTATTACTACTACTACCACCACAATCACTACTACTACCACCACAATCACTGCTACTACTACTACAATCACTACTACCACCACCACCACAATCACTGCTACTACTACTACTACAATCACTACTACCACTACCACCACCACCACCACCGTCTTGTTACCTGTACATCTCTGCTATCTGAGTGGTAGCTTAATGTTCTTTAGAGAAGTTATGATCGTGTTTTTGTGTACAGGTGGAAATACCTCGTATATCAAATTACCTGAAGGTCTCTAGCGGGAGTCTCTGTCTGTCTGTCATGGCAAGAATAGGTTATGAGCTTACCTGTCTTAATTAGAGTTATTTTGTGTTTTTTTTATGGATTTCTTAACGTATGTATTTAAGTATCGTGTCTTTATCTTCGGGTTCATTATATCATGGACTGTTATTCCGGTAATTACAAGGAGGAGAGAGGGAGGAGGGTAGCCGGGGGAGGGGGGGTAGCCGGAGGGAGGAGGAGGAGAGCTTGGGGAGGAAAGGGGTGAACTAGGGAAGGGAAGGAGGTAGCTGGGGAGGGGGGTAGCCGGGGGGAGGAGGAGAGCTTGGGGAGGAAAGGGGTGAACTAGGGGAAGGGAAGGAGGTAGCAGGAGGGGGTGGCAGGAGGAGGAGGAGAGCTTGGGGAGGAAAGGGGTGAACTAGGGGAAGGGAAGGAGGTTGCCGGGGGGATGGAAGGTGAGGAGCCAAGGAGGAGGGGGTGATTTTTATGTATTTTTTTTAATTGGAGGAGACAAGATGGCGAATTGATGTATAGTAGTGACAACTTACTCAGTGTTTGCTATCTGAAACTGTCGGCTTTTACTTTCGTACGCCCACCCTCCACCCCCTCCCCCACAAAAAAATATTATTATAATGTTTGAGTTGTGGTATAGCAAAACAACAACAACAACAAAAATAAAGACAACGCCTTCACCACCACCAACAACAACAACAACAACAACACTAGCCATGATAACAAAGCCACATCCATCATCACAGGCATCCTTTAAAAAGCTATTACGAACATGCTGGTTGAGGTCCTGATCCTTCGATTCATGAAGGACTTAATAAGGACTCTTGAGTTTGGCAAATCCTGATCATTCTTAGGGGCAGTTTGTGGTAAAAGGACATTAATTCAGACTTAAAGAAACACAGATGCTATATTGGGTTATATTATATGTGTAGCTTACGAGAGAGTGGGAATTGTACTGTATAACGTAAGCATATACCACTCGGCTGTGTCCTAAAACTATACCACTCGGTTGTGTCCTAAAACTATACCACTCGGTTGTGTCCTAAAACTATACCACTCGGTTGTGTCCTAAAACTATACCACTCGGTTGTGTCCTAAAACTATACCACTCGGTTGTGTCCTAAAACTATACCACTCGACTGTGTCCTAAAACTATACCACTCGGCTGTGTCCTAAAACTATACCACTCGACTGTGTCCTAAAACTATACCACTCAGCTGTGTCCCAAAACTATACCACTCGGCTGTGTCCTTAAACCATACCACCTAAACCATACCACTCGTGTGTCCTAAAACTATACCACTCGACTGTGTCCTAAAACTATACCACTCGGTTGTGTCCTAAAACTATACCACTCGGTTGTGTCCTAAAACTATACCACTCGGTTGTGTCCTAAAACTATACCACTCGGCTGTGTCCTAAAACTATACCACTCGACTGTGTGTGTCCTAAAACTATACCACTCGGCTGTGTCCTTAAACTATACCACTCGGCTGTGTCCTAAAACTATACCACTCGACTGTGTCCTAAAACTATACCACTCGGCTGTGTCCTAAAACTATACCACTCGGCTGTGTCCTAAAACTATACCACTCGGCTGTGTCCTAAAACTATACCACTCGGCTGTGTCCTAAAACTATACCACTCGACTGTGTCCTAAAACTATACCACTCGACTGTGTCCTAAAACTATACCACTCGGCTGTGTCCTAAAACTATACCACTCGGCTGTGTCCTAAAACTATACCACTCGGCTGTGTCCTAAAACTATACCACTCGGCTGTGTCCTAAAACTATACCACTCGACTGTGTCCTAAAATTATACCACTCGGCTGTGTCCTAAAACTATACCACTCGGCTGTGTCTTAAAACTATACCACTCGGCTGTGTCCTAAAACTATACCACTCGACTGTGTCCTAAAATTATACCACTCGGCTGTGTCCTAAAATTATACCACTTGGCTGTGTCCTAAATCATGCTTGAAAAATAAAAAAAATTTATTAAGATTTCGATCCGATGAAAGTAACAATGAACATCACACTCAGATACAGACACTTAGGTGATTAGCTGAGGGTAAATGGCCAGGTGTTTCGACTCTTATGTTCATTTTGCCGTGTTAATGATCACAAGTCGAGTCGTAACTTGTTCCAAATGATATGGAGCGATTTCCCGAATTATTATTTTTTGGGGGGTTGTTATGCTTATTTGTCTCAAGTAAACACATGATTAGTTGTGTTCAATTACAAACATTTATAGAGTGGTATTAGGTCAAAGGGTAGATGAAGTGGTGGTAAATCTTAGTGTACACGCCAAAAAATATGAAATGAAACTCTTGCGTTGTAATGTGAATATTTTTGTATTTGTTGTAATGGGATTAGTGTAGAATTAGTTAGAATTTGTTGTAATGGGACTAGTGGAAAATTAGTTATAACGTAATGGAATGTGTACAGTAAAATTACTTTATAACACCACGACGAAAAAAGGCTTCGAAATATCCTATAATAGGAAAAAGAAAACAAACAGCAAAAAACCTTCTCCTGACATTGGTTCTGCTCACTGCCTCCCGTGATCGTTTCCTCCCGTCCCTCCCCTCCCCCCCAATCGACGGGAAGGAGTAGACGTCTCACTGCGAAGCGATGACGTCTGATTGTCTATCCTGCGTGAAATGGACAATCAGATCCTATCCCGCTGCGCCTCTGAGCTGGGATATGATAATGACTTCCAGTTTGTCGAGGCAAGGAGAGTGTCTGATATAGGTACCGAAAACAGCTGGTGAGGGGAGGTGAAATTCGTCTGTGTGTGTGTGTGTGTGTGTGTGTGTGTGTGTGTGGAGAGAGAGACGTGTACGTGTATTGATTATGTCTGCCACATATACACACACACACATACACGTCGCATTATCCTCCAAGCTTTCTGTACTTATGATGCCCTGAAGATATGTGTCTGTCGGCTCATTAACATTAGTACTCTTCCTCTACTACATAACCCCCTTTCCATCTCCTCCACTACACAGCCCCTTCCATCTTCTATAGCTCTTTCCTATCCACTGCTTCATCTATCCCACGCACCCGTATCCACTCCTTCCCTTATTCTTTATCCACCCCTTCTATCTTCCCTACCCTACCTCTCATCAAACCCTTCTATCTCCCTTCCCCTATCTTATCCACCCTTCCATCTTTTCTTCCCCCTATCCTATCTACCCTTTTCATCTTCCCTTTCCCTATTCTGTCAACCCCTTTCCATCTTTTCTTCCCCCTATCCCATCCAGCCTCTTCTCAACCACCTCCCTCTCCCCTCACCTCCTCTGCCACCGCCCTTGAAATAATGAGGGTGTAGGAGCAGAAGCAAGGCAGCCTCCTCTCCTCGTGTTACTACCTTCGTCAGGATAATTAGTGATGGTGATGAGGCCACTGAGGGAAGCGGCCTTATATAACTCTTAAGTTTTGATGGATAGAAAACGGGGTGAGGGAAGGGAAGGAGGGGTAACTATCGAGATTGTTTTCCTGTTGCTGTTATTACGTACGTTGATTGGGTTTGCATCAGGGAAATTTTTGGGTCGTGGGGAGAAGACATTGTTGTAATATTAACACTAACACTAAAAAAAATAATTGTCATAATGTGTACCTTTATCGCAGTATTACATAATAGATAGCAATTACTTTTGTACACACGCTCCAAAAACTATCTTTACTGGGGGGGGTCAATGAATTTCTGAATGAACACTGTGACTCCTTATGTCTCGTTAGGGTTGTCAAAATCGTTCCTTTGTTGTGTCATATTGTTTCACACACAAAAAATGATAAGATACTTATTTTACCCTGTGTACCTCTGTAATATCTACATTGGTTATATTACATTGGTTAAGCAAGTTGTGTATTATCCTCTCTGTTCCAACACTTCTTTTTTGAGTCAGACAATCGAAGCAAATTACCAACTTTAATGTAAATACTTTTCCTTGTTAGTATATATCGTTCTCTCGTCCCTTTACACATCAACACCATTGTACACCGTGACGTTGCATCTTTTTGTATAGTCTGCAAGAATGTATGTAATCGGAATGTCACACCGTTTTGTACAGTGTGGAATTATGTACCGTGACGTCGTATCTTCCTGTACACACACACACACACACACACACACACACACTTAAGCTACACAAATTAGGAAACGTAAAAAGATAAGAGGTTTATTAGGCCATAATTCCTCTGGGGCGGCGCCATTGTATTTCAAAGTTTGCCTCGGAGTAATGGCGTAGTCAGCGAGATTTATCGGCGATTTCGAAATTATTCCGTTTGTTGAATCCAAATGAGTGAGAGACTTTCCTGTAATCCATTGAATATAGTTTACGGAATACAGAGATAAATGGAATTGAAAAGTGCGAGACCTAGCGTGTGTGAGAGACATGTTTGTGCGTGTGTCCAGACGGATGGAAAACACACTGTATGAATACGTTGTTTTTTTTATTGATCCGTAAAAGGTAAGGGTTGTCACACACACACACACACACACACACACATTCTCTCTCTCTCTCTCTCTCTCTCTCTCTCTCTCTCTCTCTCGAGTTGCTTGAAGTCTTAAAACACATTATAAGTTGAAGTTTCTGATGATCTTCAAAACAGCCCCCCCAAAAAGTAAGAAAAAAAAAGGAAACAAAATACAATGGCGGTAATTAATATTCTTAGCACTTGTTGTCTCACGAGGCCAGGAAGGACAGAAGCACAGCGCCGAAAAGCGTGGCCGAAATTTATATTACGCAGTCGGGCGTTGGGCTAAGGGCGCTCTGTATGCTTGAGGCGGACTACGACGCACCAGGCTCGATGCTAGTGAGCTGTTAGGCCGCACCCAGCACCCAGCACCTTGCCTGTTCTACCCTGCAGTTTTCCACCCAAATTGTCATAGATTCTTAATGTTGAATTATTTACTAACTTTAACTATATTAAGGTAATCTATTTTAACCAAACTTAACTTAACCAGTGGTTCAAAATGGCGTCGAATTCGCGTTGAGACTTTACATTAACTAGAGAGAATCAGGACTGTCACTAGCGGTGTCTTTTGAGTTTGGTGTATATAACCATTTTAAATTCTGGTCGTCTGTACAGGACTAACTTATGAACTCACCTGGTAATACGTCCACTTAAGGGAATCTACCTGGTCGTCCACTTGAGGATCTACCTGGTTGTTTATGTAAGGGAACCTGGTCGTTTATTTAAGGGAGTCTACTTGGTCGTACACTTATGAGGATTAGATCAGGGAAAATGAAATAGGTAGAAGTAGACTTTGCTAGTGAATATTTGAAAGGATAGAGAGAGAAGGACGAGTTTTACTAGGAGAGAGAGAGAGAGAGAGAGAGAGAGAGAGAGAGAGAGAGCTTTACTTTGAGGTTGGTTGCGTAAGCCTCAGCTGGGTTTGTTTACATGCTGGCCATCGACGCCGCTATTGGTGGGTCTCTGGCCTCTGATTGGCGTCGCGATTTGTCATTTGGGTATCAGTACTTCAATCTAATTTGTGAGGGATTTATTCATATCCATCGCCAGGGCGCATTCTACCCTCCAGACGTGCCTCGGATACAAGTCTTTTGATTATTGGATAAACTCTTGGAATACACTGCATAACGCTATTGCTGACTCCACTACTATTTGCGCATAAACAAATGTTAGTTTTATCCCGTACAGTACATTGGATAGCTTTATTGTTTTGCCAAAAATATTAAAATCTATATTTTTTTTAGTATTTTGATGTTTTTTGGGAATATAGTTTGTGAGTTCTTGTTGTTTCACTGGAAAATATTTTGGCTGGATTGTTTAATATATTGCCAAAGATTATCATTTTTTTTTTACTTCTAAGACACTTGTTAAACTGTTATGTTAAATTCGAGACAATTGTTAGTTGAATTTAATATTAATACTTTTGATTCTCTCTATAAATTTTAAGTACCTGGATGTTTCAAGCGATCTTGGAATCCTGGGGAAGGTGGGATACGGTTGAGGATTCCAGTATGGCGTCAATTCCTAGTCTGCGCAGATATAATGATCACACATAGCGTAGGTATTTGAGACAGCTTGGCCAGGTTGAAGGTTTGCAAGTTGACTCAGACATCAAGCTTGGGCGTGACGTAGGTATTAAGATACAATAACATCGCCAGGTTGAGGAATACATAACAATGCATAACAATAAAGTCTTAGTTGTTGTCGTGGTTCACTCAACACTCTCCACGCGGGAGCCTTCAGATGCAGTATTTAAGACCTTTATCACAGAAAGTTGCAATTTCCAGTGTATTTTTCTTAGGCAAATTTCACCATAACTCGGTCGTACATTGCGATGAACTTAATTACTTGGTAAACTCAGCCGAGAAGATAAGCTTTAAAAGCAACTTGGTTAAAATACAGTGTGTATTAAGCGTGGCTGATGAATTCATAACTTCTTCGCTATTTACTATACTCCCTAGGCAAGTATTCACGTATTTTTTTATCTTCTGTTTATGCTTTGAGTCTCGAGTCCTGAGCTGTCATACGATAGTTATTTTTCCTCTTAACTGATAATGAAGATAATTATGGTATAACTCTCAATGCAGTTTTTGCTTCATTTTAGCTGTTATCTCTGTTATCTTTGTGTAACTTTAGCGAGTTGGTGAGAGGTGTTCCAACAAACATACGATCCTTTGAGAATCCACCTTGGTATTTTAGTTTAAGGGAGCCAGTTACATTCGTTTGTAAATCGCCAGTTAGAGGAAAATATTCATCTTACGATCTTTTTTCTAAAGCATTTTTCATTGTGTTGTTGTAGTTGAATAGACTATCTCCACTAATAGACAATAGACTATCTCCACTAATAGACAATAGACTATCTCTGCTAATAGACAATAAACTATCTCCACTAATAGCCTATCTCCGCTATTCCCTTCACTATGAGGACGCCAGTTTTAATATTTAGACAATTTTATTCTGCTTAGAGGGTAACCCGTACACAAGGGGTTAAGTTGAACAAATTTTTGGGAAGAATTTAAAACCTACGATTATTTTTTTTTTGAGAATTCGAGTCAAAATTTTCTCTTAGGAGAAATTTACACGAAGAACGACTGAAACCATTTTCGTTAATCTGAATACAGCACCAGATTGCCAATTTCACTGATAGCAAATCGCGGTGGACTGAAATTAAGTTCTGACATTTCTTGTTTATAGCACGAGCTCCAACACGTGTATTAGGGAGCTGTGTATAATGAAGATGTCACTTATAAATGTAGCCATGTGTATCTTCTTCCAGGTGTGTGTGTGTGTGTGTGTGTGTGTGTGTGTGTGTGTGTGTGTGTGTGTGTGTGTGTGTGTGTGTGTGTGTGTGGGTGGATTGGTCGGTGGATTGATATAATTAGGTTAGTGGTTATCACTCTTGTCCATATCATAACCATTGTCACATCATCATCATCAACACCATCATCATCATCAATATTATTATTATTATTGTCAACGTAACTCATTACCATTGTCACATCATTATCATCATAGACATGTCACACTGTCATTATCACCCTTGTTTATCATTATCACTGCACCATCGTTATCACATTTTGTCATCATCTTCACCACCAATCACCACCACAGCCACCATCATCGTACTCACCATCAGCTGTTACTCTGAGAAAGAATAAAATAACACTTGACCAACAGCGAACACTAAAAAAACCGTACAAGGGAAAGGTGACGCAGTAGGGCCCCCGAGTGTAACATTCCAGGACGGCGAGGACTAGCGGGGACGTCCTCGAAATCAGCTACGAGATGTCCCAGTTTACTAGCTGGGCCAATGGGAGGACTGTGCGAAGCGTTATTGATCCCACGGTGCATTTTCATTGGATGCGCCAAAGAAAACATAATAGAGACGACAGTAAAGATGCATCGAGTCGTAATCAGTTGGGAGTTGTCCCCGTTTAACCCGCTCGACCAATGGGAGGACTGAATCAAGGTGTTATTGATTCCTTGGTGAATTTTTATTGGCTGTGACAAAGAAAACATTAAGAGATATAACCAGAGAGGCACATCGAGTTGCACACAGGCAATGTATCTCAGTTATGGTCGAGCTAGTGAAGGTGTTTTTCTATTTTTTTTCTTTTAATACATATGATTGGATTATAGTAAAAAAAAAGTGCAGTAAAACACATAACAAACGATGCACTAATTGTTAGTTAGTCGCTGTGGTTGAGTACCGCAAACAATATTATTCCCTCATTCACCTGGTCTAATTATATGATAATCCGCAACGTACAGTATTTACAATTTGACACAGGGGATTATTCTCAAATTGCCCGGCAGTATTTCGCGTTTTTTCTTCTTCTCTCTCTCTCTTGTTGTGTTCTGCCACTTATATATTGTGATGGTGGTGGGCGTTACCTGTAACTCTCACGGCCCAGGTAAGTCGCCCCGGCACACAGGTGAATGCTTGGCTCTGTTCCCCCTCACTCCTACCGTAGCAAAAAACTCTCTTATATGTGTTAACTTAATCTAACGTGTAGATACCTAACCCTAACTGTTATCGATTAATTAGTACACTACCTGAGCTTATCTGTAATACCTAACCTACCTGTTGTTTATCTAAATTACCTGAATTACATAATATCTAATCTAAACTTACCTGTAATACCTAATTTCTTACCTTAAGCTAAGATACTTAATACCCAACCCAACGTAACCTAACAACTAACTGAATTAACCTAAACTGGTATTAACTGTTAGGGTGTTGTCCATTAAGTTAGAATATGCGTCATAGATTCATAATAAAGGGCTGTATCGTTAAAGAATAACCCCCTCTCCTGTTCTCTTATCTATAGTCTTCTCCATAAAACCAAGTGAATCTTACGTATGTATATAATAATAAAGAAAGAACGGTGGAGATAATAGGGAAATAAAGATATCGAATAAAGGCCAAATAACAAGAGACGAGGAGGCCGGCAGCTAATTGGTTTGTTCCCTGCATCAGTCGAGGTTGAAATATTAATGTGAAGGCTAATCAAAGGTGTGTCTTGGTGGTGGTGAGGTCATGTACACACTGGGAGAAAAAAAAAAAACACGTTACATTTTCTCATCCCTTGCTTGAAGACTGTTGCCGTCCATACTGGGGAAAAAAAGATATATCCGTCTTCGTCTATACTGGAAAAATTTTATTATATAATTTGTTTGGAATGGCGCTTTTGATTTAATGATCCCTAGAGTGTCCTGGGGGAAAAATCGTGTTTCAAGACGCCTTCAAGAGTCTCTAGTTGACCTGTACGCAGTAATTATTGTGGGGTGGAGGAGGGAGGGAGGGCAGGTGACAGGGAGCGGAGTGGAGGTAGGAAGCGTGGAGGAGGGAGGGAGGGGTAATGAAATACACCCCGTTCAGGTATACCCTAGGATATGCCCTCTGAGGGTGTGAAGGATAGACGTAAAGATATCCTTCCTGAGTTTGTGTCGCAGGAATGATCGAGCAATGTATACCCAAAAAATATGAGGTTAGACTTTCATATATAAAAAAAAATCCTTTAAATAACTTCTAAGTGTCATTAATAAAAGGTCGAATATATTGACTTGTGTTCTGAGATTGAGTGTATGTATTTTGTGTAGTCTCTCTCTCTCTCTCTCTCATCCTAGTCCGACAAAATATTATGTCTCTTCGTTGTCCTACCTCCCACCTAATGTCTTTATTAATGCACTATATATATGTAAATGAAAGCGTGGTAACGTATGTTGGTAAAAGATTCCGGGAGCAATTTCATCCCGAGTGCAAGTAACATATAGAACACACATTGTGGCCCCAACGGCTTGCTTTATGTGTGTGTGTGTGTGTGTGTGTGTGTGTGTGTGTGTGTAAACATGGGGTGGGAGGGGGAAGATGGGTGGTGAGTGTAATAATAACAGTGTCCTGACTGTATATGTTGTGAACTTTTAGGCCATAACAAATCTCTTTTAAAAACCCTTGAAAACACGAAAAAATAAAACGCCATTATGTTCTTTCATTTGCATAAAAGTTGAGAGATTTTTAGGAGGGGGAAACATTTAGTTTAAAATATTTGGGTAACACAGAATAGAGAATGAGCATATTTTTTTGTTTTCCCTCAATGAAATGTGACAAAAAAAAGTTGGTTAATCTTTCAGGCCTCAGATATTTTAAATGATATATATTGTACAGTGGGTTTTAAAGCTTCTTGTCTCTATTGTTTATAAGCTCCGTGTCTCACCTGCTAGATGGCGTGACCTATAAAATATTTCTCGAGTCATTCATCTATTAACACCTTTACCTGAGAGACTCTTACATATCTTCATCGTTCCCAAGAGCTTATTTTTTTTGGTACCTCATTCACGATATTACAACATTTATAACATTTCTCTTGTATCTCTAAGCATGAGAGAACAACACATCTAGTTTATGTTATAGAGTTTCAGAGCAAAATTACTACGGCATTTTGAGTGAAACTGAGAGAGTTCGTTCGAGGTCAGATTAGGTCTTCATATAAGGGAGGGAGGAAGGGGGGGGGGAGTCATTTAACCTACACATCTTTAAAAATATTCGGGACCTGGTGGGTGATATCGGGACCTGGTAGCATGTGGAGCGTGTAAGAATATCGGGACCTGGTACTATGTGGAGCATGTAAGAATATCGGGACCTTATAGAGAATATTGGGACTTGGCAACATAATGAGTGAGCGTCGTTGACAGGTGCCTCAGGGGAAGGTTACCTGTCGTGTCATTTGTGATTTCACACTGTTTATAACCTGTGCCTGATATGGTGGTCTCTTATGGTCTTACCCTCGTTTGTAATGGCTCGTCTGTGTGTGTGTGAGAGAGAGAGAGAGAGAGAGAGAGATTTTCTGCACTTTGTATCGGTTTGATCTCTCTCTCTCTCTCTCTCTCTCTCGTGATCATTACACCTGCCCGTATGTGGACAGGTAACAAACTGGGTCTTGCGGACTCGTCGGTAATGACAGTCAACTATGATGGACAGTTTTGGCGTTTTAAGTAATTAGTATTTAGATGAGCTTTTGGTCCATTAGCGAGGCAAGGTTATTAGTGCGTCTCTCCTTAGTCCGTTCGTCTGTCTGTACGTTGTTTGTCCGTCTTACGCCCGTGAATGATATTAATAACGAAACATCAAAGATTAACCTCAGTGAATAAATCAAATGAATGAATTAGTAATTAATACAAAAGCGATGACCTCGGGGTTAAATGATCATTGAAAAAGATTGAAATTAATACCTTGACAAGTTGCAATAAGTTGAGGACGAATCATATTTTATTTTCTTCGTCAAAGTTAAATATAAATGTCTATGTTCCGAAGTTCATGACAGCTAGGGCTCAGTGACAACAGGAGCTTTATGCCAACAGGAGTTAAGTGACTACATCCCTTTACAACGACGATGTAGAAATAGGAAACTTCGTGATGGTATGAAGACAGACAGACAGACAGACAGACAGACAGACAGAGAGACAGACAAAATCAAAACACACCACAAGGGTAGAAGCATCTCGTTAATGTTATAATGAGTCTTGGTCTCTGTTATTAAGGTAAGATCTTAATGTAATCTTGTCTCTCAAGTAGAACACCTCATCCTTTGATCTTCTCCTCATTCACTCTCTCCTTCACTCTCTCTCCTCTTCACCTCCTCACTCATTTCTTCAAGTTTTTCTATTGTTTTATCTTCTTTTTTATTTATTTATTTTTGCTGTGTCTGTTTCTCCTGATTCATTTCCTCTCTCTCTCTCTCTCTCTCTCTCTCTCTCTCTCTCTCTCTCTCTCTCTCTCTCTCTCTCAAACACAAAGCGAGACGTAAGGATATCGAGATTACGGTTTGGGTTAAGGACGTCTTGATCTACATCCTTCACCTACGTCTACATCTACGTCTGCGTGTCCTACAGGGGCCAAGTTGTATTAGACAAATTCCTGTTGTTTAGTGAGTATTATTTATTTAATGCCTTACTTACATATATTCTTCGACTCTTGATTAGTTTACTTGTTATTACTATGGTCAGTCGGTCAGTCAAGTCAGTATGTCGGTCGGTCGGTCGGTCGGTCAGGTCTGTTGCACTCTGGTCTAGCGGCCGACTTTAAACACAACATAATAACACATCACATGCATTTAATACTCCCGCCACACATTCGCTGGTGCTCAGAGAAGCTTTTCCATCACTTCACAGCTTATACACACACACATACACACACACACACACACCTGAATCATTCCTATCAAGAGTCTAGAAGGATATTTAAAATGCTTCCTGAAAATCATAAAACAATTCGAAGCTTAGAAAAATTAAGATAATCATCCAGCTTAATGGTGCTTACTAAGTGAAAGAAGGTCACGAATTTCATATATTAAATAAGCTTTCGTCCTCGTCTTTCATCACCGTTCCAGGTGGAAGACGGCTTAGGGAGGAGAGAAAGAGAGACAGAGTGATAGACAGAAAGCCAGATGAGAAATACAGGGAGAGGAATCAGGTCACGTAGCGAAGAAAACAACTGGTGAGAGTTAAGAGGTATTAAGTGAGTCTTTCTGAGCTAAGGTTGCAGAGAGAGGGAGGTCAATGAGAGAGAGAGAGAGAGAGTCTTGCCTCACGACGAGTTCCTCCACCGTTCCACGAGCCTCAATGACCCAGAGGCTCTTCCTGTATACTTTGATCTGGCCAAGATAATAAACTGACCCAAAAAAACTGCCTCTAAATTTTTTTTTCTCCGTTTGTTTGTTTTTTTAATTGTTCTATTTTTTTGGTTTAGTTTATTTTTGTTTGCGTCTCGTTTATTTATTGTTTCTCTTGTTTATATATTCTGTTTGCTTCTCTTGTTTATTTATTGTTTGATTTTCTTGTTTATTGTTTGTTTGTATTATATTTTTGTTTACTTTTATTTATTGTATTTGTTATTTTATATTTTATTTGTTTTACTAGTTCTTGTTTATTAATTTTACTTGTTTTTTTTCGTGTTTTTGTGCAGTTTGTTATTTATTTTGTTATTTTTGTTCTGTATTTCATATTTTTTTAATTTATTCTTCAATAGATGATGGTGAAAATATAATTAATTTTAAAGTCTAGTTTGGTTGTAGTTGTATTTTATTTTTATTTTTAAAGGTTTCGCGTTTTTCTTTATTCTTTTATTTATTTTGGTTAATTTGTAAAGTTAAAAACAAATTTCGCTTATATTATTTTCCTTTTTTTTTCTTGTAATAAATAAAAGTAAAAGTATTCACGGTCATTACCTTTTATTTATTATTATTCTGTTATTTTGTTTAATTAGCAATATTTTGGGTGTATTTGTCTGTCCTATTGATTATGTACTAGGCTTCGATTTTATAATTTTTTGATAATTTATAAGAATTTTCCCTTTTTTTATGTACGTTTAATTTTGTTGTTTATTCCGTGCTAAATAAAGATGAAAACAAAAAATATGCACTGTGTCACCTCTTGGAAAATGAGTTAAGACTATAAATATTTCTAAACGACGAAGTCTCTCTTGTCATTTTAAAACTTTTTTTGTGTGTGCGTTTCTTTTTTATACAGACAAGCCTCGTTTATTTTCTCAAGGGCGTCGTCGAACTTCCGTGATCGCTAAGACTGAAACGTACTTCCCATATTGTTTTCAAAGGACTAAATGAATTTGATGTTAGAGAGAGGCAGTGTATTCCTTCCCTTCTGTTTACTCGACAGGTATGAAACAAGGACGGAACACGGGGTAGTTTACAACTTTCAGCCGTGTGGTGGTCGTGGTGTATCCTGCCCTCCCCCACACCCTCCCCCGTGACCCCGTAATAGGATTGTCTGAGAAACTCTTGACATACGAACGACTTAGTAAAGGTCAACCACAGAAAATGGAAACAGTTGTCAGTCCTCGTCACTCTTGAACTATAAAATGTGTACATCATGTTACTCCTCCGTCATATTGTGAGAGAGAACTATTTTGGTTCACGTGAAGAATAGTCATCCCAGCTTATTTCCCCTGATGATTAAAAACGCCTTATTGATTCCTTGAGGTGAGGTTAGGTTAAGGTAGGTTAGGTTAAGTTAGGTTAGGTTAATGTTAGAGTATTTAAGCTGGGGTGCATATTCGTCACAGTGATACAATACCTAGGTGTGGGACGACGTACGTAGGTGTGTGGGATTTTTTATTTGGGTTTAGATTTATGGTGAAAATATATTGTTTATAAACTGTGTGTGTGTGTGTGTGTGTGTGTGTGTGTGTGTGTGTGTGTGTGTGTGTGTGTGTGTGTTTATCTCCTGCCTGGTGGTTGTACAGGGGTTGCCAGCCTACCTCTCACTACTGTGCCTCAGTTCGATGACCCCTTGAGTCTGATGTGAGAAGGGAATTATCCTGTGTGACCTACTGAACACCCCTTAGGTTTTTCTACAGGTATTCACATTTCCTCCTGTACTAGCACTGGACCTATGGGGGAATAGCTCTCATTGGACCTGTAGAGAAATGCATCGTAATGTAAAACTTCCAGCAATCGGCAGTCTTCCCCCTTTCATATGACCTTTCAAGTATAAATAAAACAATGAATCAAATCAGTTCTCGGTCTATCTCTTTAAGTGTGAGTGGGTGGTATACACTGTCGCCTGCGGTCTCGTGTCGTATTATGAAGCGAAATGGAAAACAAAAAGGAAATGCAACCAACAAAAGTGTGAGTGTGGGAGCGCCTGCAGGTAATGACGCCACGGGTGATTAAGTATTACTCTCCTACACACCTGTATCGCTCTACCTGGTTTATATTGTCAGGTGCGAAGAGTGAATTTCAGTTCGAAGGATTAGTATTTTTTTTCTTTCTGAGTCTGCCCTAGGCTTGACCAGTCGTTTCTCACTGGCTGATCTGAATTGAAATGAGTATAGAAATACATTAACTGTTTGTTTTTTCTAATTTATATTATTTTTGTGCTTATTTCTCACTTATATATCCCTATTTGTTATTTATTTTATTTCTCATTTATTTATTACTTATTTCTTATTTATTTCTCACTTATCTCTAATTTCACTACCGATTAATGGTAACCAATAACATGAACCGAAGGCCTTATCTAATTCCTAAACCAAATTAATTTCTTTCCCATGAACCGAAGGAAGTAGTTACTTATTAAAAACTACTTTCCCATGACCCGAGGGAAGTAACCCAAACTACTAATAAAAAAAAATCCGATAAAAATATTTCATTTCTTTCCTCTCACAAAGTTTTGATACGACGTTTGTAAATCATCGGTGTGTTAAAGACCAATGGGGATAAATACCTCACTGAAGAACTGTAGAGGATTTTAATGTACCCGCAGGAGGGATTTTTGTGTGGGTCTTTTGGGATTTTTTTAAGGGATTTTATTTGGGGATTTTATCTTTTTTTCTGATAGGGATTTTTATTTTGCCTTTGTTGGGGATTTTTCTTTTTTTATGGGGAATTATTTTTTTTGTATTGGTTGGGGATTTTTTTTTTTGTCTGTCAGGGATCTATTTTTGTTTTGGCTCCATTATTTTTTTGCTTTGTCTGTGGAGTGAATTTACGCTCAGAAAAATTAAAATAAGTTTTGATTTTCCTGCTCGAGATGAATCATGGGGGGCGATGCTTGGTGTGGGATGAGCTCTTTCTGTGCTGTAAGGGAGTTAAGTTCTGTTGATAAAAATAAATAAACAAATAAAGCAAACAAACACAAACAAACAAAAACAAATACAAACATACAAACAACTAACTAAATAAATAAGATAAATAAACAAACACATAAATAAACACAGGGACAAATTCAAGTGGTCTGTTCTCGTTACTGGGAGATGGGCAGCCGATCGAGTGATTATTTTCGTGGAAGTTAATCTTGGTGTTTTGTTTCCTCAGTGATGATGATGATGATGGTGGTGATAATGAGTAATGATAATGATGGTGGTGATGATGGTAATGTTGTTGATTATAATGATGATAATGTTATGTTGATGTTAATGTTGATGATGATAATGCTAATGATGATGGGGAGGATGATAATGATGGTGATGATGAGGTAGTTTCCATTATAATTGTGTATTTGGTTAAATAGTTGTTATTTTGTTGTTGTTGTTTGTAATCAGATGAGTTTCCACTTTTTTCTTAGTATGACTGCAGAGTTGTTTTCGCCTGTGAGGGATGCCTTACCCTTCTGAGTGATAATTAACTCCTCCAGTGACCAATTTTGTTCACTCTTGTTACACTGTTGTCTGTATGTCGACGTTGATGATATAATGAATTACTGAACTGCAACAACTAAGGTTATAAGCGTTTATTCAAAGTTAATTAATTTGAGTAGTTGGGAATTTGAGAAATAACCTTTGACCTTGTGGAGAGAGGCTTATTAACATGTGATTACTACATAGCTAAAATATTCCTCTTTTTCTACGTGATATTTTCTTCTGTCTCTCTTGTTATATTGTTTGGGCTATATTCCAGCTTGATCAGGATACGTCAATTTAAAACAGTAATATTATCCTGGAGGAATATTCTCAGCTGGAATACGGATCAAAAACAGAGAGACGCACAGTGAATCACAACAAGGTCTGGGTGTATCAAGTATGTGTGGGGGCTTAAAAAAATCAACACCGTACAGCACATGAGTTGGTGTATCGAACCCTCCCGAGAATAGGCTAATTAGCCATTCAGGGACCAATAAGCCAATATAGCTGCCAACAAGGACCAATCAGGTATGCGTACCACCATTCTGGGTCCACCTGGAGCTCTCTGGTATTCCCTTTACGCCCGCGTTTGGACATATTGCCGTGCAGGTGTGTGTACTCGGCCTGTGTAAGAAGGTGCACACACACCCTAGCCCTAATGTAATGCTAAGGACAATATTATACTCGCTTTGTGTGTGTGTGTGTGTGTGTGTGCGCGTGCGTCCTTGCTTGATTGCTTATCACACCAGCGGTATCAATCAGTGACACGTTTATATTTCATCTTAACACCTGCAGATAACAATAAACTCCGCATTTCTGTATTTAACTTAGAACATCTCCTTGTTTTTATACCTGTATCTCTTAACCCAAAACATCACCTGCTGACACCTGCTCTCTATAACACCTGCTTAATGTTTAGTGTATTGTAATCTTTCACCTCAACATCTGTACACAGTCACTCATTCACTACCGTAATCAGTTGACTAATACCAAACGTCTAACTAAATGGGAGGAATTAGGTCCATCTTCAATACACCTTCATGACGCTGGTGAACTTATACTTGTTTGATACTGGAAACTGGAAACTAAATGAACAGAATGGACAATCGGTGAACGAACCAGCGAGGTGAACAATCAACGAACAGCACAGTGATCCTTGGAAGATAGTAGATAACCACCCACGGGGAAGTGACACTGGGAGGACCCTTGAGACAAAGACGTTAGTGTCTGGCGAAGGAATATTAGTCATGCACGAGAATCAGAATGGCGAGGTGCTCCAAGTACCCCCCACACATCTCCGCACCCCACCCCCCACCCACCCCTACCCTCCCTTCCACTCCTACCCCCACCCCCAACACCCCCCACCCCTACACCCCTACACCCCCACACATGACACTACCTGATCAATCACGACTCCCTGACCAGACTACCTGATATCCCACCCTGGAATAGACGGCCTGCCTCCCCCCTCACACGTCTGTAGCACTGTTATCTACCCGTAAGAGACGACCAGTGATGACATAGATAGATAGGATAGACCTTATCACCTGTCTTCACACACACACACACACACACACACACACTCTCTACTGCTAATACTACTACTACTAGGGTGGTTAATCTTTAGGTAAAATAAGCTTTGGGTGTCTAAGTTACCCTGCCCTGCCCTGCCCTGCCCTGCCCTGCCCTGCCCTGCCCTGCCCTGCCCTACCCTACCCTGCCCTACCTTACCCTGCCCTACCTTACCCTACCCTACATCCCTTTAGGAACCGTAAGGGTGGTTAATCTTCAGGTGTGAAATAAACAGGGGTGTCTAATCTTCAAATGACCACAAGAAGAACTTGAACGCCCTCAGTGCGTGAGAGGCGGAGTGATTCGGTGATTAGCACTGTTGGGGTATTGAAAATCACATTAATGGCAACAATACAACGAAAACGATAAATGGCAACAGTCATCTTATTTATGACTAACAGCAGCAGTATAACAAAAGCGATTAATCCCACATAAGGCGATTGCCACCATCCGTTGTCTGCATTGTACTGTCGCCGTTAAGGGGAGAGTCCGGTTTTAGGTGTAGGTGCTTTTAATTTTGGTCGATTGTTACGATATTTGTCAAGGATCATATATACAGTCAGCAAATTATTATTCTGCACCTTTACGGGTTCCTACAGTATGACACACCGGACCAAGAATTCTGAAATCACTCATGAGTCAAAGCAGATGTTGGTAGCCCTGGCTTCCTGAGTTGCCAGTTACTCTGTAGATAGTATTTACCATAATGTGTTTAAGTGTGCACAATGTATCGTCGTGGCGCTTTATCCATAAGGCTACCGTGTGCTTGGAAACACCGAGCCGCCTTGCAATCGCACCATTGTTCAGGCCCTCTCCATGAAGTGCTATGTGTGTTGCGCGTGTTTTCTCTGAGGTCTCCATAATGACTAACTTAGCTATGACTGAAGTATGGCCTATTACAACTCCTGCTGTTTGCTCTGATGGTGTTCCCTTTGCAGATCAAAAATGACCCGTTTCTAACAGATTCATTACATTATTTAAGAGGATCACATTTCCTCTGGCGAAATTCGTGGCTACTCTGTGTAAAATAAAAATGACAATGTTATTGCTTAGTTAATTTTACTACCCGTTACCCCCGGTCAGCCCCCTATTCTTATCATATATTGTGACATATTAAAGAGATATAACTCGTTTCTTAACTCATTTTTCCGGTAGCTAAGTTACCTATGCGTAATATTGTCTAACTTTCCTACGTTAACAAATGTTTCGTAAAGTTTTTTTCTGGTTGAGGTCTTGTATTATGCCACTTCTCATCACTTTCTCAGATAGTGGTTATAATCATGAGTATTTACACGATTTCGTTGTATCTCATAGTATGCGAAATTCTTATACAGCACTAAAGTTTCTAGAGTGCCTGTCATTCCTACCGTATGTGGGTGATGAAACATAGTACTACGGTATAGTATAATGCTATGACATTATCTGGTTTAAGTGATATGTGTTTTATATGTATTCCTGATAATTTATCTGTGGTTACTACACATGATATAAGGAATAACGGCACATTAGTTTTGCAATGAATCTCGCAATCAGAGACACACCTTACCAGTGTTCGTTGCGAGAGCCATCGCACCCAGGGGTGTAGAATAATTTTTTTGCTGACTGTACAACAATTCTAGCCCCATAACCCCCTTCTACCCTTTCAAAATTTCCACCCTTTACACCCTTTCTTACCCCTTTCTAGATTTTCAAGGTATTATTTCTCCATTACTTCTTTCTACTTTGCCTTGAAATTGATATTGCTAAGAGATCTGGCATTGTTATTGAATATTACATTGCGATATGTTTATTTATGTCTTTGGTTTTATAGATATAATTTTTTCTAGTTTGGTAAAAATTTTCGTCCAAATATCGAGATTAAGTATTCAACCAAAAATAAATCCTTCAAGATTGAAACAAAAATGTAAACTGTAGTTATGTAGTGGAAAGTTTCTTTTTGTGCTGAGTTTTTGTTTCAGGGAAATCGTTAAAAAAAACTGGCAGATAAATTCCATCTAAGTGTTGGAAAAAGTTTAGTTTGATAAAGTCTCTCAACCTTTCTCCCCTGTGTACGAGCTCATTCAGAGCCGATTTTACATGTAATATCTTGTGTGTGTTTTGTATTTTTACATATCCAACTGAACTCCAGTCATATTCTTTACGTGAGGTAGAAGGGGCGGGACTCTGAGGGGTCAAAGGCTGGAGATGGGCTGCCTCAGGTGTCCCCCGAGACGGCTGTTAACGTCATTAGTTTTAGCAGATTTCTTGTTTCCTCATATTGGATTTAGCAATGCTCTTGGCACATGGTTCCTTTAGTTCTCTGTTATGTTTTGAATCACATGTCCTCCTGATATCCTGCTGGGTATAAGTAAGGTGATCTGTTTCACAGGTTGGGTTTAATGGCCTCATGATTGGGGTGTGTGTATTTGTGTGTTTTATATGGTTCATCCTGGGAGTAAGTTTTGTGGTTTATTGTGTGTATGTCTGTTAGTATGTTTGTAAATAATTATTGAATCATGTATATGTATGTTTCTGTGTATTTACTGTAGCCATATTTCTATATACCTGAATGTATATATGTATAAAAGCATTAGTTAGCATTTCTGTGTAGTTTAATCCATATTTTCCATCAAATAAAACAGGTATTAATTAATTATTTAATTACACCTGTATTTCTTGTCATTACAGGTAGGTGTTATACGTCACTGCTACAGGGAGGTAAAGTACCCAGTCTAATTAATTACCACTGAGGAAGAAATTAAATATCCTGAACCTTTTAATGATTTCAAAAGACAGAAAAAGTACTTTAATTATTTTGACTCGTTTATTCCCATCAAAAAGTAAAACTAGATTTTTTGTATTTTTTAACGGTATTAAATGAGATGACAGTTTCTTTCTAATTTATTTTGTAATAGTTTTTCTTCCTCTGTTGTCCTGTTGTGTAGATAGATATATTCCTGTTGACCGTTTGTTATACTTGCTGTTATTCTGTTTATGTCCCATGGATGTGATATATTACCGTTGAAGTTCCGTTGATGTGTTGTATTACCGTTGAAGTTCCGTTGGTGAAATATATTATTGATGAGCTTCCAATCTACTTCAGGTGCTTGGACATTCTTTAGGTAGTAAATACAAGAGCTTAGAGTGTCAGAGTGTGAAAGAGTGAGTAAGTTTTAGTGAGTGAGTGAGTAGGTTAGAGGTGAGTGAGTGAGTGAGTGTAAATTACGCGAGAGAGTGTAAGTATATCAATAATAGACAGCGTAATAATGTGTATGCGTGTCCTCGTGTATATCCATCCATGTAAGTATGTATGTGCGTAAATACACCCACCCAGGCGTTATCAATAGCTTGTATGCTGAGTGGTGTTAAGTTACAGTTTTTATTATATATAATTATCATTTATCACGCTAGGGGAGATATGTGTTTATATATATATATATATATATATATATATATATATATATATATATATATATATATATATATATATATATATATATAAATCACAGTGACACATGATATGACAACTGTCCCGGTGAAAGATTCCAAACGAGCTTTTGCCATTGGCGTCGCCGAGGCAGTTGTTATCATTTGGATTTTATAATATCATAGTTTATTAAATTATATTATTGTTGCTTTAGCTGGGAAGTCTAGGTATGTTGTTGTTAGGGAAATTATTATTATTATTATTATTATTATTATTATTATTATTATTATTATTATTATTATTATTATTGTCATTGCCTTGGTCGATCATTTCTGCAAGTTAGTTTTCATTCTCTTGCTCTTGATAATCCTGTAATCTAGTCTCCCCCCCCCCCCCCACACACACAGTACTTCAGCTTGCCAATTACTGAAGCGTCATTCCAATTATCATCCAATATAAACCGAGGCTCCATAACCTTATCATACACCAAGGTGCCAGAGGCTATATACCTCGATAACCATTACATCTGACTATTGCCAAGCGGACGTGAAATAATATGAGATGGTACTGAAGCCGATGTTGGTTAGAGAGTCACCTTCATCCCCCTACAGTTTTAATTGATTACTGAGGTAAATAGCATGTTAATAGTACCATTGTTGGATAAGCAGTAGTTTCAGGTGTTGCTGTGTTAATGTTGTGGTGTTTGGGTTGAATGGTGTTTTAAGATTGGTGAAGTGTGATTCTTATTCGTGTGTAACCCAGTAGTTTTTTTTTATTGGTTAGTTATTGTATAGACTGTTGAGGTGTCCTACTTGCGTTTCATCATTTGAGGTGAATATTGAGAAATTGTTGATACTAAAGTAGTTTTTGTTGGTATCAGGTGTAAAGTTATTGTGCAGCATTTGTGGTGAGAATTACCCAGAATTTGTCTTTGTCGAACAGAAACTCACATACTACTTAGAATTTTGTCTTTTTGTATTAAATTCAATTTATATTTAGAATTGAATTAATGCTTACAATTTGTTTTTGTCTGAATGCAACTCACTCCATAAAAATAATAATAATAATTATGATGTTGATAACAAATATCATCAGCAACAACAACAATAACAACAACAACAAAACAACACCAGCAAAACCATTTTTTTTATGATAATAGACCCAACAAAAGTAAGTCATTAACATTATAATAACTGTTTACGAACACCTGACTTTTTATGTCAAGTTATTCAACGTGTAGGTAATTACTACTTCATCAATTATGTTCCCACTATGAGTAATTATGTTTTAATCCTTATTAATGATAGCTCCTGTCATTTAATTACAATCATTAAAACAATATTCCCGGTTCAGGTACAGCAACAAGTAAATGAATATATAAATATCAGAATATTACCTGACCCTGAAAAGAAATATTATGAACTCAGTATATATCATTAGGTCACAGTATCTTGGTTAGAAGTTAATGAGCCATTATATCACTCTTGTTAACATTATTTCCTATATGGTGGTCACTTGGAATATCAGGATTTTCTCTCGGGGAATTACTTAAGCTAATGTGTTTTTATGTAATCCCAACGTGTAATTTTACATTTCTAATTTAAAAGGGGGAATATTAATATTCCACGAAGCTTAAGGGAATAAAAAATAGTGTATTCAACTACCGAAAATACATCTGGTATTAAATGTCGTGAATAAATATATGCACGAACAATGCGTTGGTAGGAGGGGAGGGGAGGGGAGGGGTGGGGACTTGCTTATCGTTGTCCATTATAAAACAATAATATATTTAAAACAAATTTTAAATAAACTTTTGCTTGAAATAATATATTGATTTTCGCTAACAATATATATTATGCTGGTGTTAAATATCCCCGGTCTTATTAACACTCAGAGGACTATACTGTCTGATATCTCCTCGTGGTATATCCTGGTGGTGGCTGTTTTAGTTATATACTCTTGAGTCAGCTTGAGTTGTAGGTATACGCTTGGGTCAGCTTGAGTTGCCCTTTCTTAATTGTTTAGGATTTAAGATCTTAACGTGTTTTCTTAATTAATCGTATCCGGGATTATGAGACAGATTTTAATATTTCAATTTCACGGTATCATAAGAATTTTTACTAACGAAGTCAAATCCTCCGAGCGTTATATGTTTGTGTGCTTGTTTACGTGTATTCACTCGGCATTTGTCGAGAGTCCAAGAGAAATATAAATGTAATATAAATTCTTGTCTAATATTTGAATCTCTTGAGGAACTGAATAAACAACATGTAATATTTTCATCACCTTTTCGTATCTTCATCTTTTGAGACTTCGTATATACTGAGCCCACTGTCCTGATTGGTGGCCTGAACACTAGACACAAAAAATTAGGAGATCCCACCACTAACACCAATGATAGGAGACTTATCTCATTACTAAGCATATATGAAGATGTTCAAATATTGGTGATAGTGAGCCAACACACATCTATGACGGGGCTCTAGACAAGTGTATTGGCTTTAATCTATCATACACAACTCATAGCTCTGATGTTGTCACTGATCTTATTATGTCTGATCACAACCCAATCCAAGCTAGTATACATGTAGCCAATGCCACCCCCACTGGTGAAAAATTAACAGGTGTAGATTCACAGTTAAGTAAGAACATGAAAACCCCAATTCATAGACTTCATCTATGACTGGTACAAAGATTACAAGCCTGATAATTACCAAAGTCTCCATGATGATGTTTTAGCTGTGGGACTGATGCATTCGTCCCCAATAATGTCTCCACCAAAAAGAGGAGGAAACGTGGTCAGCATAGCAGGAGCAGACCACAACAGTGTTATGATGACCCCAGACTAAAAAAAAATTCAGTCTATTGCCAGGCAGACTGGTGAGGGTTACAAACACCTCAGAACATCTCAAATGCTCAAACTGTTTCAAGCTTCCCTCGCTGTAGTCCAGGAACGCGTGAATGAGCTTAAACAAAATGCGTGGGAAAAATATGTCAACAGCCTATACCAACACACTCCCCTCAGCACAGCCTGGAGGGAAATAAACAGTCAAGAGGTAAAAACAGTCGACACGTCTCCCATCCAAACCCGCAGCAAAAATTGAATGAGCTAATACCAAAGTGGGCTCATGTGTCTAGCTATGACATGTTACAAACTAGGACTCGGGGACTCCTTGAAGCGAAGTCTGTAGAGGGAAGTAATCTCATTAACTTTATGCTGGGCAAACAGCACGATGAGTGTGATGTTACATATACCGAGTGGGAGCTTGACGCCGCCCTCGCCAGAAGTAGGTCTACTGCCTATGGAGACGACGGAGTCACCTACAACATCGTTAGACTAGTAAGGCGTGTGCCAGGCAATCCATTATTGGCATGGTACAATACGAGTCATGCCGAGGGCCAACTACCCACATCATGGACCAGCAGTTTTGTTGTACCAATACCGAAACAAGGACAGCCTGATGCTTTTCGTCCCATATCACTAACCAGCTGCCTGTGTAAAACCTTTGAGAGGATGGTTCTTGGCAGACTCTTATATAGAATCAGAGAACACACGTCTCCTAACATAAATGGCTTCACCCATGGTAAAGGTGTACATAATTGCATCACCACATTCCTAACTGTGCAGGGGATGAAAGGCACAGATACACCACATTTCTTGACCTAAAAGCCACTTATATTGTAGTCAAAATGGATATAGGAGGTCGGCTGTTACACTGGATAAGTGGTTACCTAACCAACATAAGAGCTGCTGCACTGTTTCAGGGTTACAAAAGGGAGATTAAAGATATGCAACTGGGCACCCTCCAAGGTGGAGAACTTAGTCCCACTTTGTTCAGTGTTTTTATGAACCCATTATTAAAGTCAATCCCAGACAGCCCCAGCAATATTACTGTTAGCTATGCATATGACATTCTTATACATACTAAAACTCATCATGAAATGTAAACCATCCTGAACCATGTACAGTCAGCCCGTGAGAACCTTGGTCTCATCATCTCCACTGAGAAAACTAAAGTATTCAACAAACAAGCTGGTAACCGTAAACGTGGACCATCAAAGCTTAAGATAGGTAACAACATTATTGTCGCTGACTCTTTTAAATATATCGGTGCTTTGCATTGCCATAATATCAAATTCATTGGGTCTGATAAACGCCCTTTGTGGCTTATACTCTGTAATCCCGTTTGTGCTACCGCTCACAGGATGAGTATGGGGTGCACAGTAAACTAGCTGCTGTCCGCGGCAAAAAAAAAAAAAATCAAATTCAATTGCCCACCCCAACCCCCACCCCACCCCACGTAACAAGGTAGAATAATTTGTTTTTATAGTAAAGGTCACACAAAGTTGCTCACGATGTAATTTGTGTCTGTAATTAAGTTTCAGTAATAACCTTTTGTGGTCGATCGTAACACACTGTTGGCCTTCTGTATTATTCTGATATATATATTTGTTTTAACCTTTGCATAGTAGAGTTTACGCTTTGAGATTTACACGTCAGTCACTCTGCACAGGGAGATTTACACCATAGACACTAGACAGAGGGATTTAAACATTAATATTACTATAATAAGGGGATTCATACATCAGTCACTCTACAAAATTTGGAGATTTATACGTCAGTCACTCGACATTAAGGGATTTACACGTCAGTCACTCAATAACAATGGGGGATTTACACGTCAGCCACTCAATAACAATGGGGGATTTACACGTCAGTCACTCTACAACAATGGGGGATTTACACGTCAGCCACTCTATAACAATGGGGGATTTACACGTCAGTCACTCTACAACAATGGGAGATTTACACGTCAGTCACTCTACAACAATGGGGGATTTACACGTCAGTCACTCAATAACAATGGGAGATTTACACGTCAGCCACTCTATAACAATGGGGGATTTACACGTCAGCCACTCTACAACAATGGGGGATTTACACGTCAGCCAATTAATGGGATTTCACTCAATGATCATAACAAATGTATCTACCACAACAGATCACACGTCAGCCACTCTATAAATAATGGGGATTTACACGTCAGTCACTCTACACAACAATGGGGGATTTAACGTCAGCCACTCTACAACACCTTTGCCAACAATGGGGGATTTAATGGGGATTAAAACAACGGGATTTATTAATGTCAGCCACTCTATAACAATGGGGGATTTACACCAATTTATAAATGGGGGATTTACACGTCATCACTGCATGAATGGGGGATTTACACGTCAGCCACTCTACAAACAATGGGGGGATTTACACGTCAAACATTACCTCTACAACAATGGGGGATTTACACGCTCAGCCATCACCAGGATTTAATACGTCAGTCACTCTACAAACAATGGGGGATTTATCACTCATCAGTCACCTGGGATTTAAACAAATGGGATTTACACGTCAGCCACTCTACAAACAATGGGGGATTAAACAAATTTTAAATGGGGATTTTACAATGTCAGTCAAATAATGTGATTTACACGTCAATACCCATAACAATGGGGGGATTTACACGTCAGTCACTCCCCACAACAATGGGGGATTTTACACAACAGCCACTCTATAACAACAGATTTACATGTCAGTCACCTCTACAAATAATGGGGGATTTAAGGTCAGCCAGTACCACAAATAAATATTTACACGTCAGTCACTCTACAACAATGGGAGATTTACACGTCAGCCACTCTATAACAATGGGGGATTTACACGTCAGCCACTCTACAACAATGGGGGATTTACACGTCAGTCACTCTACAACAATGGGAGATTTACACGTCAGTCACTCTATAACAATGGGAGATTTACACGTCAGTCACTCTACAACAATGGGGGATTTACACGTCAGTCACTCTATAACAATGGGGGATTTACACGTCAGCCACTCTACAACAATGGGGGATTTACACGTCAGTCACTCTACAACAATGGGGGATTTACACATCAGTCACTAATCCAGTGTTTATAGGTAATCAGCACTTAAAAAAAAATCACTCACTCGTCAGAAAAAATGTATTGGTGAAGTCAGGAGAGGCGGGTGGTGAGTTTATTAAAGCAACTAGATTTTGTGTGGTTAAATCACCTCAAGAGTAGAACACGTTGTTTAAAGACTTACATTATTGCGTGGATGGATGGATGGATGGATGGATGGATGGACGGATGGATGGACGGATGGATGGACGGATGGATGGACGGATGGATGGATGGATGGACGGATGGATGGATGGATGGATGGATGGACGGATGGATGGATGGATGGATGGACGGATGGATGGATGGATGGATGGACGGATGGATGGATGGATGGACGGATGGATAGATGGATGGATGGATTATTCTTTATATTCAGGTTATAAACATTGGTATCATGTATAAAATATATTGTATCACATCAACTCCATAATTTGTTTTAAGATACAGTAATGTTATTGTCTAACTAATGCAATTAATTACTGTTGTTCATTCTGTGGTGACACTAATTATGCAGTGACAATTAATTATGCAACGAGGAAGTAAGAGAAATGTGGTCATTATTTGATATAAAGAGAAGAGTGAACGAAAATGGGGTCGCTGGTTTTGCTCACGTCCAAAGAATATTTCATTTTGTCAGTCAAGTCAGGAAAGGCTGATCAGGGACAAACATAAAAATATTTGTTTGATGGAAATGTTTTATATTTACGTGGATGATTATTTTTATTTTTATTTCTTTTTGTAGAGGAGTAAAGACTTTATTGTTTGTTGACCTCAGATCCTGTTGGATTTTTTGGGTTTTGTAAAGAGATTTGTAAGTGAAAGGTATATATTGATCTGAAGCCTTAGCTATTGACACGGGGGTTATTGCTGTCGTGTGTGTGTGTATGTGTGTGTGTGTGTGTGTGTGTGTGTGTTTAGTCCAAAGGTGCAAAATTACCCTGACATTGATTTTTAGGTTCATAACACCTTGTAACCGTCTTCTGTACACAACACAACACAACACAATGAAACATAAGACAGTTTGGGTGTTGTCAGAAGAAAAAAAATGATTTAATTTTAAAGACAGAAGGTTAAAAGTCTGAACAACAAAACACGAATTTCTCTGACGGGGATGAGGGTGTGTTTATTTACGTACGATCTCTCGATATCTTAGTGTCATCTCGTGTTTCTCAAGCTCTTCTAGTTGCCCTGAGAAATAGATCCAGATTAAATGGTTTTTCTCCCTATTTTCCTTGTTAGTTTTTAAATACTTGATGTGTGTGTGTGTGTGTGTGTGTGTGTGTGTGTGTGTGTGTGTGCTCGGAGTATAAGCACATTCACCTCCTGGACATTTTATATCATAATGTTGCTTAGGTTACGAAAGTTCCAGGTTGAAACGGCGGAGAGTTAAACCATCAGGCTAAGACGTTCTACATATCCCACAAATTCCATTCATTTTTAACTCTTGGGTGAATGATGAATGGCGTTTAGGAGAAGAATTATTATCCCCGGGAACACACGTGACGGTGAATGTAAACTGTGTCTTTTCTACCAATTAAAATACACTGAAGACGTAAATATGTCACTCATATTAACAGGTGACTCCTTCCCGTCCAAGATCGTCAGGAAACCTCATTCATTCTTCCTTAATATCGTCGATTGTAATTAAGTTGCAGGTAACAGAGAGGAAAGGTTGACGAGGTAAGCTCCAGGATTTTGTGTGGGTGAGGTTATAAATATCTGTCACGACACAGCTGAAATTCTGATACTTTTGGTGAGTTTATTGACAGTCAGATTGACAGTCAGATATAAAATTTTTCTCTAGTTCTTACATATTGAGCACCGCCAATCATAACCCAGGATGACTACCAGCGAATCAATTATTGGCTGGGAGAGCTGTATTAGTTTTCAGATGCTCTAGGCCAGTGGAGTGTCTGTTGATCTTGAAGAAACCTAAGAACTGTAGCCAATGAATGAGTGAGGAAGACTTTGTACAGTTTTCTATTATAATTCACCACACACGAGCTTGTCTTCTCTTGTATATGCAAATTAGTATCTTGTCTCAACCCACCTGGGAAGTTTATTCATTCCTTGATTACCAACATGAATGAAAATTTAGAACAGTGTACTTGCATTAAGAGTTTATGAGATGTAACACCTGCCGCTCACTACCTGTGTGTGTGTGTGTGTGTGTGTGTGTGTGTGTGTGTGTGTGTGTGTGTGTGTGTGTGTGTGTGTGTGTGTGTGTGTGTGTGTAATAGGAACATTATCTATGTGTCTCCGGGCCTTCAGTTTAAACTTACCTCCCCCTCCCCCACATCACAACCTCGAATCCTAGTGGCTTTCCTTCCCCTTCCCCTCACCACAGCCACCCTCCCCCCCACCGCAGTCCCCTACCCCCACCGAAGTCCCCCTCCTCCCCTTCTTCTTCCCCCCCCCTCCCCTACCGCAGTCCCGTTACAAAAATATTTACATATTTCTCCACAAATTACCTTTTCACCTGAAAGTTTAAGACTAATAAACTTTTTGCTCTGTGATATTTTGCTCAAATTTACTTTTTTTTCGCCTCGTAACTTTGGGGGAAGTTACAGGTCTTAAGTTATGCTAAATTAAACATGATCCAACTTGTCCTCCTCTTCACCGGGTGGGAGTAAGGGGGGGGGGAGCGTTTTAGGGATGTGGGTCTTCCTGCAATCATATTTTCTTCTCACCTTTCTTTTCCTCCTCCTCCTCCTCCTTCTTCTTCTTCTTCCTCTTCTTTCCCTCCGTTATCGTATTTTTCCACTATCTCCTTATTGTTATTCTTTTTTTCCTCCTCCTCTTTCCCTCCTTCCCTCAGCTTTTATATTCTTACATCTTCTGATTTATACTTCTCTTCGTTATGTTCTTCCTTATTCGTTCACTGTTTTAACCTTTCCCTTTCCTTCATCCTTCCTTTCATCGTGTCCTTCCCTTATTCCTTCATTTTTTCCTCTTCTCCTTCCCTTTGTTTTGTTTTTCTCATCTCATTATCTTCTGTTCTTTTCTATTCCACCCTTCCTTCACTTCATCATGCTCTTGTCTTTTATCCACTTTTATCCTCTCTCTCTTCACCGTCTTTCTACTTCCACTTTCATCTCGTCTGTCTTCATCACTTACCATCTTCCTTCTCTTCCACGTCTCTCACTCCACTCCTGTTCCTGTGTTTATTCTTTTCCACTTCTCCCACACGCTTCTTCTTCCGAAATTCTTCTTCTTCCTCCTTCAAATGTCTTTCTTTCTCTCCCTATCTCCTAAATGAGAACGCACATACATACATACATACATACATACATACATACATACATACATACATACATACATACATACATACTGTACATACATACATTTCATTATATATATGAATACGTATAAACACACACACATACATATAACGTATACATGTATGTATTCTATGCATGTATACATATAATCATCTACACATGTTTTACCATTCACAAGAATACACCGTCCGATAGCGCGTTGTTCAGGTCGGGTCTGGGGTGTTACACAAGATACCATCATTCCCTTCCCTTCCGATGACGTTCTCGATACAACTTCCCGACCGACCGACGTGACCCGATGTAACATCCGATGTAGTGCCCAGCATATCCCACAGAATACCAGATTTAACTCGTTTAATATCGGTTAACAGCGGGCGTAATTTTTTTTTTTTTTTGCTTTTTTGTTGCGATGTAATCCGATACAGTCCGTTTTTAAATCACTGTATACGAGAGACTTACACCAGCCAATAGTAAACCGATTTTTAACCGACAAATCGGATCGAATTCGAGGACTTGTCGTGGTTGAAAATCGACTCTTATCCGAATTTTTCAATAACACTGGACGAAAACCGACCTTACCCGACTAATCAACTAGAATCCTACAACAACCCAGCTTGACCCAACTTGAACCCGATTAAGACGATGGAATCCGACCTAACTCTCCCCCCCTCGACCTTAACCCTCTTCCCCCCCCCCGACCCGACAAAACCGACTCGATGCAAACACACTTGACTCATCCCCCATCACGAGGTCACGGGGGAACTGACCACATGTGTAATTTACCAATCCTTCCACGCCGACGATTGTAATGATTGCCGGCACGCCATTCGCTAATCCTTTGCGGCTGATTGGAAGGTGTTGAGAGGCGAGCAGCCCTAACAACCCGTCTGTAAAGATGGTTGAGTATCTACTTGAGGGAGGAACAAGGAGATCGCCTCTACGGGCCGGGGTTCTTGAGGGCGGCATCAGGCAAGGCGGTTAGCTCATTCCCTGAGAGATTCCAAGCAGTGATTATCGGAAGTCTCTCGCTCGCGGGTAATTGAAGAGATGGAGAGATCGGGCGAGATGCAACTCGACTCTCTCATTTACTCCCCAGATAAAGTATTCCTGCCTCTTTCCTCTCTTATGCTTTTACGCTCTTTATTTTTTTTCCTCTCTATCTGTCTCTCTCTTCTTGGTTATTTTCATCTGTTTGTTGGTTTTGGGATGTTTTGTATATTTCCTTCTTGATTCAGTACGTTTTTATTAATGACTTTTTTTTTCTAGAGGGAAAAGGAAAAAAGAATATGGAAAATTTAAGGTATTATGAAATTTTGGGTTTCTCGGTTTTTAGTCATTTGGTTTAAAGGTATTTTAGGTGTTTATTCATTATATATTTTCAGTACGCTTAAACACTACGTCATTTTAGGGAATGAAAAAGGGTACGAAATGCATTGTAAAATTTAAGATATGGAGAATTTTTTTTATATTTACCGTGCTGTTCGCGTAAGCATTGGTGTGTGTGTGTGTGTGTGTGTGTGTGTGTGTGTGTGTGTGTGTTTTGTTTTGTTTTGTTTTGTTTTTGGAGAGTGAAAAATATTACAGCAGTACATTTAAGGTGTAACCAGACGTCCGTTTCTTATCTTTTCGTTCAACTGATCGATAGTTTTGGGGCATTTTAGGTGATAATAGTAACTTATGTATATTTCATTTCAAGTTTTCATATTATTTCGTGCACAAACACCCTTCATTATTATAGACTGATAGTAATGATAACTCTATAATGATAATGATGTAGATATAATAAGAATAATGATAATAATAATAATAAAAACAACACAGCGTCAGTAACAACAACAAAATCAACAGTAACAACAATAGATAGATAGAAAGATAGATAGATAGACAGATAAACAACAACAACAACAACAGATAGATAGATATATAGATAGATAGATAGATAGATAAAGAACAACAGAGATAGATAGATAGATAGATAGATAGATAGCTAAGGTACCACCACAGAAACACCGACCAGCTGAATGCGAAAATAAGAATGTAAGGATAAACAAGAGGAGATTATCCCCCTTCGAGACTCCGTGGCTATCTGATAAAGCTTTAAGTGTCACAACATCCAGTATTTTGGGCCGAGTGATGGTGTTTTAGTGTACTTACAGATATATGCCAGGGATACCACTCCAGGCTTGACCAGGTGTAGAAATATTATGAAAATGTTTTAAAGTGACTAGTAGTGTGTGATAATGGTTTGAAGTGGTGGTGTTATATTATTATTATTGTTCTTGTTCTTTTTGCGATTATTATTACTATTATTATTATTGTTATTGTTGTTATTACAGTAAAATACCCATCATTCTTTGCCTTAAAAAAAGATTACTGTATATATATGAAGACAAAAAAGATTACTCGCCTCGTAATGTTTGACTGTATTGTAAACTCTCCTAATATGACATAACCCTATCGCATTCTTATACCTTTGCTGTACGATAATCCACTGGTGCATGAATCCAGTCCTCGGAAATCAAGCTCAGTTAACGTTAAGGCATTTTATCAGATACTGAGTGTTATTTCAAGGAGGTAATTTTACGTTTTCCAGAGAGGTAAATAGGAGAGGAATAAGAGTCGGGTGATGTAATGTTGTCCAAGCACGCTAGCTAGGGAATGTAAGTGAGGAAAGATGAGGAACAGTGAGGGAAGGTAGGTTAAGGTGAAGGTACAGTGAGGGAAGGTAGGTGGAGGTGAGGGAAGGCGAGGAACAGTGAGGGAAGGTAGGTTAAGGTGAAGGTACAGTGAGGTAGGTTAAGGTGAACAGTGAGGAAGGTAGGCAAGGTGAAGGTACAGTGAGGGAAGGTAGGCAAAGGTGAGGGTACAGTGAGGGAAGGTAGGTGGAGGTGAGGGAAGGCGAGGAACAGTGAGGAACAGTGAGGGAAGAGAGAGGAAAGGGTTAGGTTAGGTTAGGACAGGACACTGTAGACCTAGAACGTCATCAAAAGTTGAGACGCACTTAACCAGTCTCCGTGTACTGTAGGGGGAATCAGTGGCACCAGTGTGCTGACCTCAGCCTTGACTTACAGTTTTCTGATGTAACTCTTTTAATATTTGGTTGGTATCATCATTACTACTCAAGGATGTTTATGAGCTTTGTTGACGTCACAGGGTCAGAGGTCATGGTCAGAATATTGGCTAAACTGGTCCAAGGGGGAGTGGGGGGAAGTGTGTGTGTGTGTGTGTGTGTGTGTGTGTGTGTGTGTGTGTGTGTGTGTGTGTGTGTGTGTGTGTGTGTGTGTGTGTGTGTGTGTGTGTGTGTGTGTGTGTTTTGTATACACTTTTTATTAATACCTCATCTTGATTCGTCAAATTTTTAGACTTGTGTTGCAGAAGGATTTTTGTTCTCGGTTTGCGTCATATAATAGTTTGTGTACTCATACAAGTAGAGTGTCATTCATTCGAGTGCCTTAAGTCCCGCCTGTCTTGTATTCCTTAGTCATTAATGCAATATCATCTGCAAACACTCCCAACTAACCAGCCCCTCCTCCTGTCCTCTTCCTCCTCTCCCTCTCCTTCTCTTTCTCTCCTCCTCTCTCTCTCCTTCTCTCCTCCTCTTCAAGCAAATACATTTCCGCCTCGTCATGCCATTGTTTATTTGCCAATGTGAGTGTTTTTCTGTGTGAAGAGATGTGTTTTGCTTATACACGATCGTCTCCTCCTGACAAACAACCTGTCACTCTCATCTACGACTGACGCTTCTAGGAGTGGGTGTAAACAAGACGTCCTTATGAGGGGTACTTTAAACACACACACACACACACACACTTTTTCTCTCTCTTCTTCCTCCTCCTCCTCCACTGCACCCTCCTCCTCCTCCTCTGCACCCTACTCCTCCTCCACTGCACCTACTCCTCCTCCTCTACTCTCTCCTCCTCTGCACCCTACTCCTCCTCCACAGCACCCTCCTCCTCCTCCACTACACCCTATTCCTCCTCCACTGCACCCTACTCCTCCTCCACTGCACCCTCCTCCTCCTCTTCCACTGTACCCTCCCCTTCCAGCCGCCAGTTGAGGCTACTCCAGCTATTAACCAAGGATATAAATGACTGTGTGTAGGGCTGTACGCTCGGGTATTGGGTGGTCCGCCTCGTTGTGTCCGTCCATGACTAGGGTCTCTGGACGCCCTGATGGATGACTTCCCTCCAGGGACTCACAGAACCCCTTTCCCCTTCCCCCTTCCCCTGAATTCAGGATTGACCTAAGATCGTTATATTTAGGGATTGGTCACCCCTCAGGGTTTTAATGTGGTAAAATTCGGGGCTGAACTTCTTGTAGTCATATTCAAGGCTGGATTTAGGGTAACCAAATTTA
The DNA here is from genome assembly GCF_018991925.1 of Homarus americanus. Taxonomy (NCBI): domain Eukaryota; kingdom Metazoa; phylum Arthropoda; class Malacostraca; order Decapoda; family Nephropidae; genus Homarus; species Homarus americanus. Next base: position 266,499 of record NW_024718828.1, read on the forward strand.
GGGCTGAATTTAATGTGGACATATTTGGGGCTGGACTTAGGGTAGCCAAATTTGAGCTGGACTTGGGATAGCCAAATTTAGGGCTGGACATAAGCTAACTAAATCTAGGGTTGGATGTAAGGAAACAATTTTCTGAACTATCCTTATTCTGGGCTGATACGACACCACAAGTAACGGCATTTTCTTATCCTTAATCCAGAGAAAAAAAAATCAATGTACGAGTTTTGGGGGAATACAAATCCATAGAAACAGATTCTAGAAGATATTATATCGAATATCGTATATGGATGTAGAGAATAGATTTTGAGTTTTTTAGATTTGTGTTGATTTCGTAGTTCCACACACACACACACACACACACACACACACACACACACACACACACAAACACACACACACACACACACACACACACCGTCCTCCTCCTCCTCCTCCTCCTGGCAATCCACCTCCACATCCTGGTTTTCCTCTTCTTCCACCCCCTCCTCCACCCCCTCCTAGCCCTCTACCTCTCGTGCTGGAGGGTGTAAGGAGGCAGGTAGAGCATGGTCGAGGTTCACTTTAGTATTGGTCTATTAATTAGTGTTTACGTGACGCTACTCCGACACACACGCCCACAGCCTCCAGGTGTGTGTGTGTGTGTGTGTGTGTGTGTGTGTGTGTGTGTGTGTGTGTGACTCAGATTTTAATAAGATAACTAATATTTTTATAAAGATGTGGAAGATTTTTATAGGTAAATTCCACTTAAGATTTTATATGTACATTAAGATCCCGGTTAGAGATGTGAATATTTCCTTATTTACTTGATCTTGTCTATTTTAGTGTATTTGGTATTTTCATTCTGGTAGTGGATATTGATGGTGTTGTTGTTCATCCTGGGAAAACACTTTACGATACAAGCCCAGTTATTGTGTTTGTGATGTCTTATTCTGTCTGATGTTCTTGTTCATCCTGGGAAAACAGTCATATTGCCAACCCATTTCACGTACAGTTATGTTATATCTTGATCAGTTTGTGCTATTTCCATTACGTGATATACCTTAACGATATCGAAGTTATTCTCTCTTGAATAAAGGTCACTTTCTCAGCACACCCCATTTGACCTCATATACTGACCACCAACAACCTAATCATCACTTGACCTGCATCAAGATAAGTCACTTGGATATTGGCGCATGCGTACTGGGGTAATTAAACGTGAAATTTATGGCTGGTCTCATTCAGCAAGACGCGCTGGGCTGCGGGAGGCATCTGAATGTGTCGCCGATGACGCGATCCTCAGTGTCTCTGTTATCACTGAGATTTAGGACCCTAGGAACCTGTTCACTGCGTCTACTCCTTCAAGAGGCTGGAGACATGTCCGTTAATTTGCCATCTTAAGTGTTGTTTACATGTTCAATTAACCGCCTCTTGTGAAGTGATATTTCTGACTCCAGATTTAATGGGATTATTCAGTGTTGAAAATGTGACTTAAGATGTAACACGTAAACAGTGGAAGGCATATAAGTCCTATGGCGGTCACACACATACCCTGGCACCTATCTTAGAGTGTATCAACGAGGGATACGCTGGTTAATTCATGACCCACAGCCGAGGTAGAGTAATGGCTGAGGCCGGGCCGGAGAGCCAGGGTCTTGACCTCCTCTTCTGGCACACCACACCCTCCTTGATTGTCATGAGCTCAGTCGTTGGCCGTTCCCGATAATGCCCGCGGTATGTTTTAGGCCCCAGATCGACTGTATTCATTAACCGGGACAATTACCGCCGCTCTTGACGAGGCAATTGACAAGGGAGCGGCGGTGAATGTGGAGAGACCCAAGGATATGCAGATGGGACACGGGGCTCTTCATCTCGCCGTGATGGCCGACGTCTGGGAGATGCTTATCTTGAGTGTCTCTGCATACCGGCGTCTTGGCGCTGCGGGAATACCAACACCGGTTACAACCAACTTCCAGGTCACCCTCACTGTCTGGTAACGTCTCCTTTGTTCACCAATTTTGATATGTTGGAAGCTTACATCCTAAACCCTTTGCTTGGATCATTGGGGTAAAGTCTCAGTACATCTTCAACGCCATCTTTGTACTATAAGGTTGTTAGTGGGTTGTCTTCTTATGTCTTCAACAAGGGGAAAAATTACCGCATGAATTTTTGAGGATATGAGTTAATTTGATATAAAAATGCCATTACCAGGTGAGAAGGCAGACACAAACTCACCTGTTGAAGTGTTCTTGCCACGTCGTTCTGGTCATGTTGCGACCAGGTGAAGACACACATGAAGTATTCAGTGAACACATAACGGGGCGATTTAGTTGATTTTCATAATTCAAAACTTGTTAAAAAATCTGATACAAATTTCTACAGCTCAACATGTGTGATTCAATGCCAATAAAGTCATGTTGGTTTATGTAGGGAAAGTACTCTGTTGGGAGTTGATGCTACACACACACACACACACACACACACACACATACACACACACACACACACACACACACACACACACACACACACACACGGACAGAGGGTGGGGAGAGGAGACAGGTGTATAAGTGACAATTATATCATCAGTGAGTCGTGGTCGAGGGCGACTACAACGGGAGAGAGGAGGAGGAAGGATAGTAGATAAAAGGGAGGATGGTGAGTAGATAAAAGGAAGAAGGGAGGAGTTAGTTTAAAAGAGGAGAGGACACACTTGCTTACCTTCGTCTCGTACACCTCTCACCACCCACCTCAGCCAGAAGAGTATCGCTGGGGCCATATTTAGATGTTCCACTGTTGTTGTTGTTTTCACTTGATTGCATTACTTGTGACTCCCTTCGTATTTCTTACTCATGTATTTAGAACACATCTACTACAGCAGTGAGAGAGAGTGAGTGCAGGGCGAGTTAGTATTGTCTGCACTCTGGTGTGTGTGTGTGTGTGTGTGTGTGTGTGTGTGTGTGTGTGTGTGTGTGTGTGTGTGTGTGTAACCAAACATATGGTATCAGTGTTTTTTCTTCCAGTATACCTGACATTATAAGCTAAATAATATTACAGTCAGAGGTGCTTCCCTCGTCTGCCGTTGACTTAGCTGAGTAACGAGGTCATCTGTACGTTTATGACACCTGACCTTTCCTCACTGGGTTTGACCACGAAGGTAATTGTGTTGGTGGGTGGTTATGAGGTAAAGTTTGGCCATTGGTTTTTCTGATGTATGTATGTATGTATGTATGTATGTATGTATGTATGTATGTATGTATGTAATCGCGCGCGCGTACACACACACACACACACACACACACACACACACACACAAAATGCCTCCACCCCAAATATTCTCAGATTAAAAAAAAGTAGATATGAGTAGATTACATTAGCATAGATGAAGAATTAATGCAGCCTTCGAAGTGAAAGCTGGCAGAGTCCAGCGTGTCTTGTTGGAACACTCGAGACCAGGAGAGAGAATATAGCATTGTTTTTATTTATACAATATTTGGAAGGAATTTAGTTGTAGTAGTAGTAGTAATAGTAGTTGTAGTATTGGTAGTAGTAGTAGTAGTAGTAGTAGTAGCAGTAGTAGTAGTAGTAGTAGTAGTTGTAGTATTAGTATTGTGATTTTTGTAGTTGCCTTTGTTATTTTTGTTGTTGTTAAAGTCATGTAATAACTCGATAACATATGACGTTTCAATAGTAGGTATCATGTACTGAGAAGGTATAAACGATATTATATGATATACAAACTAAAAAATAAAATAAAAGAAATAAAATATATCCGTTTTTTCTTTTAAAATTCATGCCATTCATTTATGGTCGAGGATACATGATTTAATTTTGAAACGGCAAAACGTTCTCAGAGGGGAGGATGATTGTCTCTCTCTCTCTCTCTCTCTCTCTCTCTCTCTCTCTCTCTCTCTCTCTCTCTCTCTCTCTCTCTCTCTCTCTCTCTCTCTCTCTCTCCCTCTCCCTCCCTCGCCCCTGATTCCTCCTCCCCTCCCTCCTCCCTCCCTCCCTCCCTTTCTCTTTCCCTCCCAAGTAAATAATAATTCAGGCCACGTTACCATCTCTCCCACTATATATAGAATCCAATTAGGCACACGGCATCGCTTTCATTTGATATTAATCCTTCCCTGAAACACCATTTTCTTTATGAGGCAGCGGAGGTGACAAGTACCGGTAGCCTCCCCCACCCCTCATACCAACCATGGCACCATACAGGGCTCTACCATATCACCATAGTATCATATTGGGCTCTACCATACCACCGTAGTACCATATTGGGCTCTACCATATCACCACAGTATAATACTTGGCTCTAATACCATAATACCACAGTGGGCTCTACCATAACACCACTGCACTATACTTGACTCTATCATAACACCACTGCACTATACTGGGCTCTACCATAACACCACTGCACTATACTTGACTACCATAACACCACTGCACTATACTGCACTATACTGAATCTCACACCACTGCACTATACTGCTCTCTACCATAACACCACTACACTATACTGAGACTCTACCATAACACCACTACACTATACTGGGCTCTGCCATAACACCACTGCACTATACTGGGCTACCATAACACCACTGCACTATACTGGACTCTACCATTAACACCACTACACTATACTGGGCTCTACCTATACACCACTGCACTATACTGGGCTCTATATACTGGGCTCTACCACTAGCACCACTCTGGCCTATATACACACCACTGCACTACTGAGCTCTACCATATACTGCTGGACTGTACCATACTTATACTTACCTTGCACTACACCACTACACTACTGGCTCTACCATAACACCACTGCACTATACTGGGCTCTACCACATAGCACCACTGCACTATACTGGGCTCTACCATAACACCACTGCACTGTACTGGACTCTCACCATAACACCACTACACTATACTGGGCTCTAACCTTTCTATACTGGACTACCATACCACCACTATATACTGGACTGTACCATGACACCACTGCACTATACTGGCTCTACCATAACACCACTACACTATACTGGACTACCATAACACCACTGCACTATACCACTGCACTATACTGCACTCTACTATAACACCACTGCACTGCACTATACTGGGCTCACTATACTATACTGGACTGTACCATAACACCCACTGCACTATACTGGGCTCTACCATAACTACACTGCACTATACTGGGCTCTACCATAACACCACTGCACTGTACTGGACCATAACACCACTGCACTGTACTGGACTCTACCATAACACCACTACACTATACTGGGCTCTACCATAACACCACTGCACTATACTGGACTGTACCATAACACCACTGCACTATACTGGGCTCTACCATAACACCACTGCACTATACTGGACTACCATAACACCACTGCACTATACTGGACTGTACCATAACACCACTGCACTATACTGGACTGTACCATAACATAAGTATAGTGATAGTAATGAATACATAAAGGGTGATTAAAAAGTGAGGTAAATGGATGAGAAAACAAAGAAAATGTGATGACGTTGGTGAAAATGAAGAGAGATGGAGAAGGTGGGAATGAGAGAGAAAATGAAAAATAATGTTTTAAGAAAGTGAGAAAAAGAGAAATTGAAGACAGATTGATAAAGATTGGGAATATAAAATGAAAAATAATTAAAATGGCAGGAAAAATCGAAACAAAGGCAAAATTACGAGGGAATAGAAAATTTGTCTGTGAAAGACAATGAAAGTGGAGGAAAAAAGAAGTGAAAGTAAAGAATGAAATTACGTAGAAAGGAAGTTAAAAAGAAGTTCTTTGAAGATTTTTAGGCGAGAGGAGTTTGAGGGAAGACTGCAGCCACCCACCCACCCAACTACCTACCTACCCACCCAACCACCCATTCTGATACTCACCCACCCATTCTGATACTCACCCACCCATTTTAATACTCACCCACCCATTCTCCTTCCCAATCACCCCCACCCACACATCCACCACCCTGTTTGCTAGTCACCCACACAATCTCCTTCCCATCCACCCACCCACTCACCCACCCACCCACCCACCCGGCCATTCCTTTTATAAAATCTTGAGCCCCAGATTTTGGTTGGGTAATTTCAGATGCGGAATAAATGGTCACAAAACAGGAGGGACTGAAAAAGTGGACCCGTTATCATGTTATTCTGCTTCGTTTATCAGAAAGCACGACAGGACCCAATTTCACCCCCTCCGCTTCCTCCTCCTCCTCTTCCTCCGCCTTCTTCTTTATCTTCCTCTTCTTCTTTCTCCTCCTTCTTCTTTATCTTCCTCATATTGTTCCTCCTCCTCTTATTCTTCCTGTCATTCTTCTTCGTCTTTTTATTCTTCTTCCTCTTATTCTTCTTCCCCTGATTCTTCTTCTTCTACTTCTTACTCTTAGTTCCCTTCTTCCTCTTTTTCTTCTTATTCATATTCCTCCTCTTTTTTTTCTTTTTCCACTTGTTTCCCCTTTTATTTCTTCATTTTCTTCCGCCTCTTCCTTCCCTTGTTTCTCCACTTACTCCTTCGCTTTCCCTCTTCCTCCTTGCCCTTACATTCTCTATATTTCTTCCTACCATTCACCAACCTATCCCTCCCATCGTCCACCACCTTCCTTCACTTCCTTCTCCATCCCTCCCCCTTTATCCTTCCCTCCCCCTTTATCCCTCCCTCCCATCTCCAGCCCATCCAACGAAACAAAAGACCATCGCCCATGCCGTTGTGAACCCCCACAAACAGGTACCGTCACTTGTCCGTTGAACAGGTAACGGTACGGTAATTCTGTTGTTTTTGCCGTTGAACTTGAAGGAGTGTGTAATGAGGCTATTATTTATGTTGATGTTGTTAGGAGCTGTTACCGTTAGCTTTTGTTAATGGTGATGGTGGTGGTGGTGGTGGTAGTGGTGGTGGTAGTGGTGGTTGTAGTTGTGGTAGTGTTTGTAGTTGTGATGGAAATGGTGGTAATGTCGTTTGTGAATGTAATCTTCGTTGTTATTGCTCTTATATAGTGACACACACACACACACACACACACACACACACACACACACCAAGTCAATAAACAACCCATTATAGCAATTTCAGACCCTCTCAAAAAGAAAAAAAAAATTCCACACCTCATCTTACTAATAGGTCGTATGTTATATAGTATAGCTATATATAAATTTTGTCATAATTCTTCATTCTTGACGACATATATCCCGTAATATAGTGTCGGTGTGGTAGTATAATGTGGCTGTGTGTCAGAGCTTGGCCTGAATTTCTTCTCTTCTCGGGCTATTTTTTTTTTTACGGTTCTCCATATTTCTTGAGTGTAAAAGTAGGATTTATGTAGTGTGTGTGTGTGTGTGTGTGTGTGTGTGTGTGTGTGTGTGTGTGTGTGTGTCTGTGTGTGTGTGTCCTCCCACTCTCCCTTTCTCTTCCTCCTCCTTATCCCTCTCATTTCTCCACACATACTCCCATCCCTCTTTCATCACACACCCCTTTCCATCCATCATTATTACTCTCCTTCTCTCTTCCCCTCTTCTCTCCCATGTGTCTCTCTCACTCCCCTTCCCTCTCCTCTCTGCCCTGTGGCCCAACCTTCATCCTCCCCTCTTCACTCTACTCTTTTCCCCTCCCATCCCCCCTTACTCTTCCTCCCCTCTTTTTCTTCCATCTATTCCTTCTTACCCCCCCTCCCTCCCTCCCTCCCTCCTCCCTCCCTCCCTCCTCCTTCCTTCCTCCTCCTCCCCTCCCTCCTCCCTCCCCCCCTCCCTCCCTCCTCCCCTCCCTCCTCCCTCCCCTTCCTCCTCCCTCCCTTCCTCTCCTCTGGGTCAGGTAGATGTGACAGGTGTTTGTGGTAGTAATAACTCTTGATCAGGTCGTAAACATCAGGTGGACGCCACCCAGGCCACTTGTAGTGTTACCTACTCTTCAATGCCTTCCCTCCTTCACTCCTCCCTCCTCCTTCCCTCCTTCCTTCCACTTCTCCCTCCACCCCACCCCTCCCTCCCTGCCTGCCTGTCAGTGTCTTCCTCCTCTCCCTTCCCTCCTTCCCTTCTTGTCAGTCTCTCCCTCCGTGTCCCTCCTTCACTGTCAATCTCTCTCCTTGGTCGTTCTCCATTTTTCAGTTTTTCCCTCATCTGTCCTTCACTCCTTTCTTCCTGTCTCTCTTCCTTCTCCTTATTATTTAATTTTTTTATTCAGTATCCAGTCACGCCCTCTCCTTTTTCCCCTCTCTGTCACCTATCATTATTTTAATCGTCATTCTCCCTATTCCGTCCCATTCTTGACGTTCCCTTCCTCTCTCTGGCATTCTCTCCCATTGGTTCATCTCATCCCCTTCTCACTCCATTTATCCACCTCCCATAACATTCTCTTTCCATATTCTCCCTTTTATCCTCTCCCTATTCCCCCCCTTTCATCCCCTTCTCCATCTCTCCCTTTCCCTCTCCATCTCCTCCCCTTACCATCTCCTCCCCATTACCCTCAAGCAACCTCTCCTACCTGACCTCCTGGTGACACGGTGATGGACAGGTGAGGTCAAGGAGGATGGGGTGATGGGATGATGAGTGAAGGGGGGAGGAGAGAGGTGCTCACAAATGGGGGAGGGAAAGGGGAGGGGAGAATTTGGGGAGAGTTGGGTGTGTGGCCTAGGGGAGGGAGAGGGGTGTGTGTTGTTGGGGATGTGTATGTACAGGAGTAGGCGATAGTGTGTATTCAGAAACATTCATTCTCTCTCTCTCTCTCTCTCTCTCTCTCTCTCTCTCTCTCTCTCTCTCTCTCTCTCTCTCTCTCTCTCCTCAGCTCTTTATTTGATTTCCTCAATTCCTTTCTTCACTCTATATTAAACTTTTCCCCACTAAAAAGGTTTCCACCCCCCTCTCCCACCCCTCACCACCCCCCTCTCACTCACTTTATCAACAATGTCCTTCCAATTCGACCCAAACTCCCTAACTTAACATTATGGTATATTTACACACGAGGCGAAGAAAAGTTACTGCGGGCATACTTGGTGTGTTGTCAGTATTTCTTTGGTGTATTTATTTATTTGTGTTTTTTTCTTGTTTATTTTTGTCTTTTATTTTTTATTTTATTTTATTTTTTCTTGTTTATTTTTATTTCTCGTTCATTTATTTTAATATTTTTTTTTCTAGTTTACTTTTGCTTTTTCTTGTTTATTTTTTGTTTGTTTATTTTTGTGTTTTTCTGGTTTATTTTTGCGTTTCTTCTTGTTTATTGTGTTTTTCTTGTTTTTTGTATTTTTCTGGTTTATTTCAGAGCTGATGTTTTGTGTTTATGATTTTTTCATATGAAGTTTGATTGATTGTATTATGTTTATGGCTTTCAGGTTGTGTTTGTTTTATTGTGTTGTGTTTTTTCGCAGTTTTATTTGGGTTTTTGTTTATTTTTCTTTTGACTTTATTATTTTTTTTTTAGTTTGATTTTGTGGGTTGTTGATTTATTCAATATTTATTGTTGTTTTGTGTCTTGCCGATTTAGATTTCAGTTGATTAGATTTTACGTCTTCCAGATTTATCTCTTAATTTAGACCGGTATGTCCTTACGATGTCTTTGAATAAATCTTAAAGTACCATCCAAATGTTCATGAATAAGCAATATTGTCATTAAACTGTTCATGAGGAAAATCTTGTTTGGAGAAATACACGAGAAAATATCTAAACCACTGTGAAGAAATATGATACTAAAATATTTAAAACATTCATAAATAAATCGTCAATGTCAGTTCAAATATTCACGAATAAACTAGTGAAAAAATATTAAACCCGTTGTGTAGATTCCATGAGAACTTCTTTACCATTATAAAAAAAAACATGTCATGGGGAAAGGTCTTAATTCCCATGAAAAAATAAAAATAAAACTCCTCACATAATAGAGTCAACTGAGTGAGTTAATGGATATAGTAGAAACGGCCAAGACATAACACAAACCTTGATGCTATGATTAATGAGTATTTATCATAACCAGTAGCGGTATGACTAAGCATGTACAGTGATGTTTGCCCTAACAACAAGATGGGGTAATAAATCATGAGGAGGAAGTGGGGTGAGAGGGGGGAGAATGAGGTGAGTGTGGTGCTGAGGATGAGAGTGGGGTGGGTGTGGAGTAGGTAGGATGAGGTGGGTAGGATGAGGAGTGGGGTGGAGTGTGGAGTGGATGAGGGAGTGGGGTGGGTGTGTGGAGTAGGATGAGGGAGTGGGGTGGAGGTGTGGGGAAGATAAGTGGGTGAAGGTGGGAGTGTGGGTAGAAGGAGGATGAGAGAAGGAGTTGATGATAGGGGTAGGGAAATAGGAAGAGAGGAGGAGGAGGAGGAGGAGACGAAAGGAGAGGAGAAAGAGAAGGCGGAATGACGCAGAGGTGGATAATGGCCAAGACTTTTTCTGTCCAACCAACTGCAAATATTCCAGGACAGATGTAAACATTAATTCAGAATTTCGAAATGCAACGAGAGAGGAAATAAGGGAGGGAGGGAGGGAGGGTGATGAGGTGTACTGTGTTTTTAATTTTCTGTCATTAGTTGGAGATAGAGAGGGGAGATGAAGTGTATTTTTAATTCTTAGTCATTAGTTGGAAAGAGAGAGGGGAGGAGGTTGGGTGGGAGGGAGGGAGAGAGGGAGATTCCCGACTCTACCCAATCTATTGCCATTTCTTTCAACTCTCAGCTTGTGTTCTGTAATTAGATCGTGGTGTAAGACCCACTAACACTAGGGAACAGCTAATGCGTTTGCCTGTGTGTGGAGGAAAACTTGCCTGACTAGAATAAGTGGTGAGGAGGTTTGAAATGATTCTGGTAGGGGTTGGGGGGTGTGCAAATGACTCCGTTGGGGCGGGGGGGAGGGGGTGATTGGGGAAGCATGCACTGGGAGAACTTAAATCTATGTTTGGGAGGAGCAAGTAATTGATGCCTGGGCTTCTAATTTTTAACAGATGGATAGCTACTCACATTAAAAAGACACAGACAGACAGACAGACAGACATAGACAGACAAACACAGAGAGACACTTACAAACAGACAAATAGACAGACCTGACCAAGCGATCGAACTTTAACCAAAACCAAGTCAACAATGAATAAAATCCACCGTGCCAGACCCAACCACAGGTGTTAAAATGAAAGAACAATCCCACACGTCTTGTTTCCTCCACTATACACCGTGTTGAGGTCATCCAACTATGAACCACATGACCAGGATCTATGTAGGTCAGGGTTGAAGGTCTAGACTGAAGCAGGGGAGGAGGAAGGTGTGTCTAGGTTGATTGATTTCTTACCTGTTTTATTATCCTTTCGTCTGGGTGTTCTTTTCTTCCTGTGATCCTATTCCTATTCGATACCTGTCCACCTGCTTTAAGACACCTGTACACCTGCTTTAAGACACCTGTACACCTGCTTTAAGACACCTGTACACCTCCCTTAGGACACCTGTACACTTCCCTTAAGACACCTGTACACCTGCTTTAAGACACCTGTACACCTGCTTTAAGACACCTGTACACCTCCCTTAGGACACCTGTACACTTCCCTTAAGACACCTGTACACCTGCTTTAAGACACCTGAACGGCTCTCCCCAATCAATAGCTTATACTTCTTTTATTTACATATTGTTTTGTCTTTAAATGGGACATCGAGGAATGTGTAGTTCTTGTATATAAAAACATAAGAATGGAGGAAACTGCAGCGGGCCTATTGCCTCATTCTGGGCAGTCCCGTTTACACCCAACACCCTATTGCTCATATATCCACCCAACCTATGTTTGAAGCTATCCAGCGTATTCGAGTTAATGATGGATGTTTGGTAACTTGTTCCACTCATCCACTACTCTATTTCCAAACCAATGTTTACCTATTTCGGGCCTAAATCTAAATCTGTCTAATTTAAACCCATTGTTACGAGTTCGCTCCTCGTTGGATAGTTTGAGTACCTTTGTTATATCACCTTTGTTTGGCCTTCACCTCCATTTATAAACCTCGATTATATCGATACTAAATACGTAAATACAAGAATAAAATTGACTTTAACCCTTAACCTGTCATCACTCTGACCTTGATCTTTGACCTCGTGGCTTTAACCCTTGACTTTTAATAACTCTAACCTTGATCTTTGACCTCGTGGCTTTAACCCGTGACTTTTAATAACTCTAACATTGATCTTTGACCTCATGGCTTTAACCCTTGACTTATAATAACTCTAACATTGATCTTTGACCTCTTGGCTTTAACCCAAGACTTGTAATAACTCTAACCTTGATCATAGACCTCATGGCTTTAACCCTTGACTTGTAATAACTCTAACATTGATCTTTGACCTCTTGGCTTTAACCCAAGACTTGTAATAACTCTAACCTTGATCTTTGACCTCATGGCTTTAACCCTTGACTTGCAATAACTCTAACATTGATCTTTGACCTTGTGACTTTAACCCAAGACTTGCGTTACTCTGACCTTGATTGTTGACCTTCTAGCATTAAACCTTGACCTATAACCACTCTAACCTTGAACTTTGACCTTCTGGCTTTAACCCTTGACATGCCACCACTCTGACCTTGACCCTCTGGCGCTGACTCCCTGGCTTTAACCTCTGACAGTTCTGGAGCAAAACTAATGGTCTTGGCGGATGTCCCAGACACACCTGATACCTAACTTTAAAATTGATAGTGAAGTCCGTCGCTGATGTGTGTGTGTGTGTGTGTGTGTGTGTGTGTGTGCGTGTGTGCGTGTGTGTGCGCGTGCGTGCGTGCCTGTGTGCGTGTGTGCGTAAGTGTGTGTGTGGGTGTGTCAGTACCCAGCGTGTGAGTGAAAGACTTCTTTAATTCGGGTTCTCAACTTTTCCCTAACTGAAGTAGTGTCAAACAGAGCGAACTTCTGCGTTTTATTTAACCTTGCTGGGTCCAGTCTTCACGCTCTTCATTTTAGCAATTTTCTCTATTTTTTTTTTCATAAACATTTAATTACCTTTTTTAGTTGTGTTAAAAAATGGACTTGTATATTTTGATATTTTTTTCGTAATATTACTCGTTATAAAAGTCTATAAAGTGTATAAATGATACCTTGTAGTTATTAAATAAATCACACTCTCTTTTGAACCTTTGAACCTATGATGTTTTCTTTACACACTCCTATTCCTGTTTCTTGTTACGTCACTCACTCCTCTTTTATCTCTTCTTTCTTTGTCGAGTTGTTGTTCGTCACAGTCGATGGATTTTATTTTGCGATATGTCAATTTCTCTGTACACCGACCCTGTTTTCTCTCTCTCTTCGTTTTATTTTTTCAAGTGTCCCTTCCCTTCCCCTCCCTCCCTTCCTTCCCCTTCTCCCTCCTCCCTTCCCTCCCTTCCCCTCCCTTCCCATCCCCTCCCTTCCCTCCCCCTCCCTTCCTCCTTCCCTTCCCCCTCCCTTCCCTTCCTCCCTTCCCTTCCCCTCCCTCCCTTCCTTCCCCTCCCTCCCTTCCCTTCCCAAGACAAACACACACACAGTCCCCCGTTAGACTCTCAGCCCCGTGTGGTAGTTCATACTATGGGGGTCGGTCCTAATGAGCCCCAGTCATCCTGTCCTCAACCTAACCTAACCTAATCATCAGGATTGGGACGCGGTAATTGTAGGATAAGGACCTATTAGGATTTGGATTAGGTTAGGTTAGGTTGGGATCTCCTTTGACAGTTACCGTTACTTGTGGTCGTTGTCTACCCTTCTGTCTGTCTGTCTGTCTGTCTATGTCTGTCTATGTCTGTCTGTCTATGTCTGTCTGTCTGTCCCAAATGACTGACTTACACTAGAAATATTATATCCCTCTACTATATAATTTTATTTTATTGTAGTAGTAGTGGTAGTAGTAGTAGAAGAGAGAGAGAGAGAGAGAGAGAGAGAGAGAGAGAGAGAGAGAGAGAGAGAGAGAGACCGACCTTTCAACACGTCGCTAAATGTAATGGAGGCTGTACGTGTATAGGGTGTCGGCTTATTGTTATTATTAAGGACAATAATAGCTTCACGCCTCACGGTATACTAACACTATATCCAGAAGCTGAGTGAGAGATCCTATACCTTGTTATGGTTTGAGTCTTAGTGTGAGTTTGACGCCATTTTGAATCCATTTGTTTTGGAATTTATGAGCGAATAGATTTAATATAATTTTTGACGCCGTAGTTCTTAGAAGTTATTTTTTTTAAGGCAGCTAATTAGATACGTTACTATATAATTTCTCTCGAGATAAGATAATAATTAATCTAAAACTCTTTGAGACTCCGGATCAACAAGGCCACACAGCGTTCACCTCTCCACCAGCACCAACAACTCTCTCTCTCTCAACATTATCCCAGGGAAACACGCCTCGTACACCCGCTAGTTACTCTCAACTCTTTTGTAATTATTATTTTTTCTTCTCTGGGTACAAGTAAGCATCTCACCTGCGGCAACGTATTTCGTAATAATGCTGCATTAGCCGCCAGTGTGAATCTTTTGGTGGCGCGGCGCAGGAGGGATTATGTCGGAAGTGCGGTTGTTTGGGCCAAGTTGTGTGTACAAGTTTGTTTTCATCTTCATATCCAGGAGCGTAAACACACACACACACACACACACACACACACACACACACACACACACACACACACACACACACACAATTCTCTCAGCAATGTCTGTAAATGTTATATTTTTTCATACATGCGAGTATATTATGTACGTCCGAATATACATGCATATACTTGTGTACTCTACATACATACATACATACATACATACATACATACATACATACATACTCAAATGAATACATCAATAGATAGATAACTAAATAGATACATTGGTAAATAAATAACCTAATAGATGAAAATATATAAGTTAGTTCGGTAGATAGATAAATAAACAAATACATATATCACTCAATAAAAACCCGGGACATACTGCAATTAGGAGTCATTACAACATTACCACCATTAACACGTAGAAAATAAATGAAGAAAAACATCCCAAAAATCACCATTAATACGAAGAAAATAAATCTAGGAAAACTTCACAACAATTGCCTGGCGTTGTATTCATAAGGGGAAATAAAACACCAATGCCCGGAGACCCTGTGCTTTTAAAACACAATTTCAGAATAAACTGGACTGTAATGAAGTTTAGATTTATGGCCCCGATAATGTAAATAATGGCCTGACAGGTTACACTTGAACCTTTTAATGCATACAGTGTGGAGTCCGTTCATTGGTAGGTCACATTTGAAACTTTTAATATATTTTGCTATGGGTTTGAGGTCATTTGAGGTCATCATTTAGAGCATCACGTTTAAGACCTGAGAGTGTAGTACAGTTTGTCACGAGGCGATAAATTTGTGTCAAAATACCTCATGTTGATACGGGTGTGATTGTGTCGCTGTTCGTGTATGCTAATGTGTTAGATCCAACTCTCGATATTGGGTGGACGATGTTGGTAATGAATGCGTTACTCCTGCTACGTGTGTTGGGTTATACTCGCTACTGATCTGAGGGTGGAGGCGGGGGAGAGAAAATTAGAATAAATGATAAACTGGAAATGGGAGATAATGAGTCAGAAGAATAGATGTAAAAATAATTGATGATTTGGAAATGTTAAGGTATTCGAATATCTTTCATTTTAATATTAGAATTTATTTAAAGTCCCCAAAAGGTACTTTATATATCTGGAAGTTTAGGTAGAGTCAACCAGAAAACGTTTTGTTGGCTTGGTGGGTTGTGGTCGCCAACCCTTAAAGACCACCTGATAATATTGATTGATTAAGTCATATTATTTTTTTTATGAAACAAAAGTAATTCGTGGACCCACTAAAAGTAATTAAAATATCTATAATCTTACAAAAAAAGTTTGATTGTGTTTTGCTTTCTGGTCCAGTGATGATATAAATTGTGTTATTTTAGTAAGTTAGAGGTAATGAAAGGTTTTGTATGGCGTTTTGTTTTTTAAGGACATTTTTATTATTAAGTTTCTTATGATACTCAACCTGGTCTAAGTATTTTATTTTCCCTTTCTGTCCCTCCTGACGCTCCTGTCCCTACTGTCCCTCTCCCCGTCCACCCATCTATCCTTCTCTGTCTCTCTCCATTTTTAATCTGTATTCTCTTCTTCTTTTTCTTTCTTTCTTTCTTTCTTTCTATATAATTCCCCTTTTCTCTCTATTTATCGTCTCCACCTCCCACCCTACCTCATTCTCAACCCCATTTTCCCCTAACCTCCTCTCACAGATTTACACCCCTCCCTCACCTCCTCTCACCTCTCCTCACCTCTCCTCACCTCCCTTCACCTCCCCTCATACACTTGCACCACTTCCCTCACCTACCCTCACCTCACCTCTCCTCACCTCTCTTCACCTCCCCTCATACACTTGCACCACTTCCCTCACCTTCCCTCATACCTCCTTCCTCACAATCCCTCACCTCATACCACCTCCCTCACCTCCTCCTCATACCACCTCACACCCCTTCCTCACCTTTCCCTCATACCCACCTCACACCTCCTCACCTCCTCATACCACCTCACACCCCTCCCTCACCTCCTCCCCCTCATACCACCTCACACCCCTCCCTCACCTTCCTGCCACCACCTCACACCCCTTCCTCACCTTCCCCTCATATACCACCTCCCCACCTTCCCTCACCTCCTCATACCACAAAACACCTCCCTCCCTCACCTTCCCTCATACTCACCTCCCTCACCTTCCTCCCCTCATACCACCTCACACCCTCCCTCACCTCCCTCATACCACCTCACACCCTCCCTCACCTTCCCTCACACCTCCCTCCCTCACCTTCCTCACACCCTCCTCACCCCTCATACTCACCTCACACCCTCCCTCACCTCCCTATACCACCTCACACCCTCCCTCCTTCCCTCATACCACCTCCCCTCACCTTCCTCACCTTCCTCATACCATCTCCCTCATATTACTAATGACTACTGTTATCATCACGGGTCATTACCACGGTAAATTATTGTAGGGAAGGTTACAGCGTGTCTGACTGGTCACATCCTGTTACTCTCGGGCTGGGGAGAAGAAAGTCTGGGCCTCTACACCTTTTCCTTCCTTCCTCCCTTTTTCCCTCCCCTTTCCTTCCATTTTCCTCTCATTCCTTTCCCCTCTTTTCTCTTTCCCTCCCACTCCCCACTGCTCCTTCTTTTTTTCACCCATCTCCACCGCCCCTTCCCCCCCATACATCTTTCCCCTGCATCTTCTATCTTATCTTTCCCTTCATCTTTACCCTTTCTCTCCCCCTACCTCACCATCTCTCTTCTCCCCCCCTCATTTCTCGTCCCCTTTGGATTTAACTGCTAAAAAATCTACCAATTTTAACTACTGTTGTCACCTGTACGATTTGATAATATTACTTATGTCTTGATTTAATATAAAGGAACTTGTGTTATTTACGAATGGTTTTGTGTGTGTCTCTCTCTCTCTCTCTCTCTCTCTCTCTTTCTCTCTCTCTCTCTCTCTCTCTCTCTTTGTATCTCTGTCTGTCTCTCTTCTCTCTTCTCTCTCTCAGACTCTTGCATCAATGAAAATATGCGAACACCACACACTTGACAGGCCGGGAGCGTATCCAGGGTAAACCTCTTGATTCCTGGGGAAGGGAGAACTTGACCTGGCACTTACCTGACGTATACTTCGGGGGGCATCTCCAGAAGGGCGTTTTATAGAGACTACCGCAGCAGCAGCAGCTCATCCTGAAGGAGATAGCCTCTATGATTAGATCCTTTCTCTAGGGGTAATAGATCGTCTCTGGGTGGTGATGTGTGAGGATGTGAAGGGTGTGGGTGTAGGGGTGTGGGTGTATGGGTGTGGGTGTAGGGGTGTGGGGTGTTGGGGTGTGGGGTGTATGGGTGTGGGGTGTAGGGGTGTTGGGGGTTGTGGGGGTGGTGTTGGCTTATCGAAAGGGTTGTCTCTTTTCTGAATATATGAAAGTATTTGTTTAATGTAAATCTCATCATGCTTGTTGTGGCTGCAGGAAATTCATTATATAACGAGTACTCCTCTTCATCATTTAAGCCACAAAACCGATGAAGAAACAGATATTTGCAACTTTTCTTCTGGGGAGTCCCACAATGCCCCCACTGCCCATACTAAGCAGTCCCGTATACACCCAACCCACATCGCTCATATATCTGTCCAACCTATATTTGAAGCTTCCCAGCGTGTTTGAGTTAATGATGATGCTCGGTAACTTGTTCCACTCATCCACTACTCTATTTCCAAACCAGCTTTTACCTATCTCACGTCTAAATCTAAATATGTCGAATTTAAAACCATCGCTACGTGTTAGATAGTTTAAGTACCTTTGTTGTATCACCTTTGTTTAGTCCTGACTTCCATTTATACACCTCGATCATATCGCCCCTCACTCTGCGTAGTAGATTAATAGAACGATTAAATTCGTTTTTATACAGACATTATAAATACAGAATAAGATTTTTTGGTGTGTGTATTATTGTATTTATTTTTCTTCTAAAGTATATTTGAGTTAAAGTGATTTACTCCGCCAAAAGCTGCCTCCCTGTGATCGGATTTATTCTGCAAGGGGATATATCTCGTCTCTGTCAAGTGATAGATTGTGGCAAAGTGTATTTTGGTCTCTCGTGAAGCTCCTTATTATAGGCAATAAGATCAGCGTCTCTCCCACACCTCCCTCACTCCTGTACACCTCACCACACCTCCCTCACACCTGTACACCTCACCACACCTCCCTCACACCTGTACACCTCACCACACCTCACACCTGTACACCCCACTATACACACCTGTACATCCACTACACCTTCCTCACACCTGCACATCCCACCATACTTCCTGTACACCTCACCACACCTCCCTCACACCTGTACACCTCACCACACCTCCCTCACACCTGTACACCTCACCACACCTCCCTCACACCTGTACACCACAACACACCTGTGTATCTAACCTAACCACATCTCCCCATATAGCGTTAGGGTGATTAATCTCTAGGTGATATAAACTGGGGCGGAAATTCTTCAGGTGATCCCAAAATATGACTAATTTTCTCATAATTTTCAGTAAGTTGCCGTAAAATATGATTATATTGGTCCAGTATTTTATAACATTTTTGTTTCATATATTAAAAAAATCTTTGGAAATGGTCTCTTATTTAATCATTCTTAGTCACTTCTGCTTTGCTGATTTTTTTTTCTCTTGATTTTACGTGTTTATTCATCTTAATTATTTGTATTTTCTATATTGTCTGTTTATTAAGGTTATTCTCCCGTCTGGTCGTTTACTAATCCATCTTACCTGGGTATATGATCCACCTATATCCTGATCACCATATAAAACGCCTTTAAAAGTATAATATCATGTTCATTTATTGTGTACCTCAATATCAGGTCACTTGTCTCGTTACCCAATCTAGTTAGCTCGTCCACTGTGGTCATAACCCCCTTAACAATCAAGTCTCCTGCTGAGGTCAGGTTAACTCCAGCAGTCAGGTCACCTTCTGTACGTAACCCTGCCCAGCCCCCCTGAGCAGCTAAGTCATCCATTATAATCCACAATATGTTAATGCGAGACTGATGGAATTTTCGGATCCCCTGAAGATGGCTGTCTCACCTTCCTCCTCCTCCTCCTCCTCTCCCTCCTCCTCCCTCTACTCCTCGTCTCCCCCTTCCTCCTCCTCTTCCTTCTCCTCCCGTATCTACCTCCCCCTCCCCTCAGTTCCATCACCTTATTTCACCTGAAGATTAACTCATACTTTATCAAATCTTATTTTTTTATAACTTCCAAATTTGGTTACCTTATGTCTGTTATCAAATTTTGTTGTAATCATTATTTCTTAACCATTTCTCCCTATTTCTGTTATTTCTCACATTTTTCTCTTGATTACTATTTCCTCACCAATTTCAGTCTTATTTATCATATTTTCTTGCATTTAATAGACTTAGATTAAGGTAGTCTGCTCGTGTCCCTTCATCAACAAATTGGTTGAGGAAACAGCCGTGAAGTGTTTCCAGGATTTGTGATTTACAGATTTGGGTTATATCCAGTATTTGTCCCGAAAATTACCCCCATCCCCTTTCCCTCCTTCCCTTAGAAATGATTAACTCTCAATAGCCTTAACAAAAATGACACCAGTTTAGCTTCAGTCGTAAAATGGCGTCATTCCTCTCTATTGGATAATTGAAATCATTTTTTTCCCTAAAATTAAGTTATTATCCCTAAAATCGACATCCTGTGGTCCTAAATTTGAAATCCTCTTTCCTTCGGCCCTAAAATCGACATCCTCTTTCCTTCGGGCCTAAAATCGACATGTTCTTTCCTTCGGCCCTAAACTCGACATCCTTTTCCCTGTGACCCTAAATATGAAATCCTCTTTTCTTTTCCCCTAAAATCGACACCCTCTTTCCTTCGGCCGTAAAATAGACACTCATTTCAACCTAAAAGTCGACAAGCAGTTCCCGAAAGAATGTGATCCAAAATAGGCAATAAAGGTTTTTTCCACATTAAGATAATTGATGATTTTGTGTGGATATGTATGAGACACACTACACTACACTACACTACGCTACACTACACTACACTACACTACACTACGCTACACGGTAAGGATCAGAAAAGACATGTAATACATTTTTACAACCAGTTCTGCCTAAGACAAACATCTCCCGGGTATTGAGTAGAGGAGTGGTGGTTGCGTGTCAGTGATTCAATCCTCAATTAGTATATCCCACTTAACCTGATCCATCTAGCGAAAGGACCCGACGAGTATTATGTACCATGCAATGAAGTCATCAGTTGTGTGGAGACCCGTAAGGTTCTTGGCTACAGTGAGAGACCACAATCACAGGTGGGCAAAGAGATGGAGGAGACTCACGAGGGGATATGAAAGCCATCTATCACATTTAACGTGGATTGAATTCCTATCATCACCAGTCATTACTCACTAAGACGGATTAAACCTCTATTATGCATCGTAAATATAATGTAAACGGCTAGCATCATGTTTTCCCAGCCAAACAAGTCATCATGTAGGTGGCTGTGGTGGTAGGAGGAGGGGGAGGGTGTCAGGTACGGGTTACTGTTGTGTTCGTTGCGGTGACACCTTTATGTTGGTACGTGGGGAATAGTCTTTACCTGTGATTGATACCTGGTGACCGCGCTGATGAATCGATATATGTTTGTGAGTGACGGATATTTGTGAGTAAAGATATTTGATTTTGATTATGTAGGTGTGTGTGTGTGTGGGGGTGACGCTGGAGGTGAGGGGCGTGAACCTACCTGCCCGCCTGCCTCCTGTAATTACCTCCTCCTCCCCCCTCCTGGTGCACCTGAGTCGTCTAATATTCGTCACCCCCGGGGGAGACGCTGACGAGGTCATGTCTGTCTCCCTCCCTAGTCTTCACTCATGTAGGCTCGTCCCTCCCACTCCCTTACACAGGATCCATCTCCCATAAGCTCCCGGGCCTATGGTGGGTTCTGAGCCTCTCCTTCATCACAAACTCCCTCCTTCCCTCACCCCTTCTCCTCCTCGCTAGATTTGCTACACTAATTGGCTGGTCCTCATAATTGACCTGTGCATTCTGTCCTTCTCACTAAGTCTTGTTACAGTGACTGTCTGGTCCTGTTCCCCTTCTTGCTTTACTCCTCCTTTAACGATTACCACTGCTGGCAGAAGGCGAGCGAACGTCAGTCGGCTGTAATTTCCACTGAAGTATAATTATAGGTAGATTCTCTGTCCAGGTGTAGTTTTTATGGTTGATTAGTATAACACCATTATTGCCAGAATTATAGTAGATTTTTTACCAATTTTTCCACAAACCTCGAGTAATTTAGTTAGGTTAACCTTGAACTTCCTTCACCTGGATGTTAAACGCTGGCCATAGACCCAGTTGGAGTGTAATCTGAGCCCAGTATTTATACGTGTACCTCGTCCCCGCGGTCGGATATAAACGCTCTTTTAAGTGACTGGAGACGCCGCCGGGATGTAACCTGATCAACCATATATATAATTCTGACGTCTTAATCACCTGATATATACCAGTTTCAGGGTATCAAAACCTCGTCTCATTCGCTATAAGGTATATCAAGGAGTTGCTATATACACTGTCGACCACGCTAGTAGAAGGTTGTAAAGTCTCTCTGTGGCTGTATATAGATTCTAAAGCGAGTTCATCTCTCCATTACATACCAGCGGTTCTACTGTTATAATTTAACTGAATACTGTATATCATTCCCTTTATGTGGCTCTGTACATATACGGCTTCTGATAATATTGAACTTCGTGATGTTTACTTTGATGTGTGTTGGAGGACGTGTTTGATGTGTGTTGGAGAGAGTTGGATGGTTACTTTGGTTTGTGTTGGAGGGTCGTGTTTGATGCGTGTTGGAGAGAGTTGAAAGGTTACTTTAGTTTTTGTTGGAGGGTCGTGTTTGAAGTGTGTTGGAGTGTTGGAGGGATGTGTTTGATGTGTGTTGGAGAGAGTTGAAGGGTTACTTTGATTTGCGTTGGAGGGTCGTGTTTGAAGTGTGTTGGAGTGTTGGAGGGATGTGTTTAATGTATGTTGTAGTTGTTGTGTGTTGCAGTTGGTGCAATGTGTGTGTGATGTTTTGATATTTGTACCGTGTTTGATCTGTGATATAGTGATATGATATATAATATTTGCAGTACGTTTATATGCCGTATGAGCTATATTAACGTATATTATTTTACGATAAACACAAATAACTCGTCCAAACACGGATCATATAACAGGGATATGACGATGATAATTACAGGTAGGAGAGGGAAAGGATTAAAACAGGTAATGTACAGGTAAGAGATGGAAAACAGATAACAGGTGAAGTGACTATTTACAAGGGGACGCCATGAGTACCTCGTATACTTACTCACCTACCTGTTATGATTCGTGTACCTGCTATGTTACGTGTACCTGCTATGTTACGTGTACCTGCTATGTTTCGTGTACCTGCTATGCTTCGTGTACCTGCTATGCTTCGTGTACTTGCTATGATTCGTGTACCTGCTATGCTTCGTGTATCCTGCTATGCTTCGTGTACCTGCTATGTTTCGTGTACCTGCTATGCTTCGTGTACCTGCTATGTTTCGTGTACCTGCTATGCTTCGTGTACCTGCTATGCTTCGTGTACCTGCTATGTTTCGTGTACCTGCTATGCTTGTGTACCTGCTAAACCTGCTATGATTCGTGTACCTGCTATGATTCGTCGCTATGTTTCGTGTACCTGCTATGCTTCGTGTACCTGCTATGTTTCGTGTACCTGCTATGCTTCGTGTACCTGCTATGCTTCGTGTACCTGCTATGATTCGTGTACCTGCTATGCTTCGTGTATCCTGCTATGCTTCGTGTACCTGCTATGCTTCGTGTACCTGCTATGCTTCGTGTATCCTGCTATGCTTCGTGTACCTGCTATGCTTCGTGTACCCTGCAATGCACCATACACCAGCACTGCCTGACCCCTGAGCCCAAGATATCACTGAGGAAGCTTAACCCTCTCTCATCCCCTGTACACTTTGACGACTCTCCTCAAAAATGTTAAGACTAGACTCATGGAGATTAACTGGGGGGAGCCTTTAGTTGTTGGTCACGAAAGGTCAGAGGTCAAGGTCACAGAGGGGTATTGGTAATCTGTCGGCTTTAAGCTTTTGACTTCATTTTAAGCTGTTGTTGTCTTATATTTATCTGTTTAGACTCCTTGTGTTATAAATTCGTGCTTGTTTTTTTCTTATGTAATTAAGATACAAAATTTGGATTACCTGAAGATTTGACACTCCAGCTTAATTTACCCCACCCCACCCCGCCCCCCTAAGGTATTATTGGGTTAGTAAATCTTCAGGTAAAATAAACCCAGGTGTCTAATCTTCAGGTGATCCCACAATTTATATAATGAGGTTAAACAAGAACAAACAAATTAGTTTCAGTATAACTTGCCTCACTGCTCTGGTATATGTGGGAATCTGTAACTAGTTTTGGATGTTACAGTTCAGTAGTTCAGCTTCCTAACACAGCCAAACCCTCACGGCTCAGTGGATCATGGTGTGAGTTAGTGGGTTTGTGAGAGAGAGAGAGACAGAGAGAGAGAGAGAGATTTTTTTAATTTAACAAGTTTATTGACAAATCTTGGAGTACAGTTTGCCTTTTCTGAGTAATTCAGTCAGGTCTTGACACTGAGGGTGGTATCACTTCTCACTGCCACGCAGGGCAGAGGTTCATACACAAAGGAATACATCATATTCATTAGCAGTATATATAGGTCAGAGTCATGTGGATGATGTCACTGTTCCCTGCCATGCTGGACAGTGGTTCATATACATTGGACGTCATATTCTAATATAAGACTAATCAGTGTGTGCTAGCAAATTTTGGATAAACAGCAAGAATGTCCTCAAGCACCCCTGATTCAATGTAGTAATTTCAAAGTTCATGATACAATAAGTCAGGTGGCCTGAAGTCTTTGACAATGTCACATTCAATAATATAGTGTTCAAGTGTATGCTTTAAATGTTTATCACAAAGTTTACATGCCGAGTGTTCCGGTATGGGTACAGCGTTACTAACTTGCCAGATGTGTCTGTATTCTAGCCTAATTCTGGCCACAACTATATCACATTGTCTGGTTTTGTCCTTATGCTGGCCATACCGGTACCTCTTGTCAAAAAAATTTTCATATATATATATATATATATATATATATATATATATATATATATATATATATATATATATATATATATATATATATATATATATATATATATATATATATATATATATATATATATATATATATATATATATATATATATATATATATATATATATAGAGAGAGAGAGAGAGAGAGAGAGAGAGAGAGAGAGAGAGAGAGATATTAGCTGACTAAGGGTATCTCCCTCTTACCCACGTGCCCTCCCTCTTTCCCTATTACCCATGACACAGCAGACTGGCATCATGACACCGTCGCCGTGGTCGTCTGAGGGTGGCACCACTGCCAGACCCATCAACTCTGGCATTCAAAGGAGGTCTGTTACCCACGTCCTAGTCAGCTGATTCCAGGTCAAGAGGTGTCGGGCGGGAGGAAAATAAGCGTGGGCCAAACATGAATCTGGTTAACATGTGGTGCTAGTGATGATAGGGGTACTGGTAGTGATTTTGGTGATGGTGGTAGTAGTGGTGGTGGTGATCATAGTGGTGATAGTGATCATATCAAGAAAGGGGGGAAATTCATTTAAGGGAACCCCCAGTGGTTAGCGTTTGGTCACAGTCATAGGCTTGTGTGCCGTGGGTTCGAATCCTGGTGGGTTAGTGTTGATTTATGTAAAGTCCGCGTGCTTTATTGGGCTAATGAAAAAAAAAAAAAAAAATATATATATATATATATATATATATATATATATATATATATATATATATATATATATATATATATATATATATATATATATATATATATATATATATATATATACACTAGAGCAGGATTCTGTAAGATGTATGCATACACATAGGAACGTATTTACATTGGTACATGCATTCACACAAGTACGTACAATGAAAGACAAAAGTTGTGTCGTGAAATTTGGTGAAAACATATGCCGAAGGACCAAACTTTTGGTGCGCTCTGCCTTGTGGTAGGGCTCTCATAATGTTTCACCAGTTATATTTAATCTTCGGACAAAACCGCGACACGACTTTTGTCTCTGATTGTACATATACAGTTATGTACATACACAGATATGTACCTGAACACAGATACGCACACGTGAACCTACATTCATAGATACGTACATTCACACAAATACAGTATATTAATACACACAAGTGCATAAAGATACACAGGTACGTAGATACACACAGACATTCGCATGCAAGTTTATAATGATGAAAAAACAAACACACTTACATGTGCTTGAGTATACCAAAAGGAGCACATCAGGAGCTTGACACACAAGCACAAACGTAAATACACAAGAGAGAGAGAGACTCTCCCACCACTTATTTTCCTCTGGTACAGCGTTTTGTGTGTGTGCGCGCGTGTGTGTGTGTGTGTGTGTGTAATACGTACAGTAGGTTCTCGGGAAAGCCAGCCAACCATCATGTGACCTTTCCATCTCTGTTAATATCTTTGGAGGAAAATAATATTACCATCCCATGAGCCAGCCGCCTGACCTAGCCTGGTCTGTGTACCGATAAATGTTTACTAACTTGTGCATAATGTATCGAGGCTGGTAATGAAAGCGAGGGTCAGGTTACCATCAGGGCTGTCTGTCTGGCTGTCTGTTCCTCTTGGATGTTACATATTGCCCTGTCTACTCTCTCTCTCTCTCTCTCTCTCTCTCTCTCTCTCTCTCTCTCTCTCTCTCTCTCTCTCTCTCTCTCTCTCTCTCTCTCTCTTCTGTGTCTGCTCTTGTTTGTTCCATGTGCTTCCTCTTCGTCCTCTTAACTCACTGCCTCTCTCTCTTTCTCTCTCCTATCCTCTCTTCCTCCCTCTTCCACCTGTTACTGTTCTTGTTCACCCTAGTATACAGTATATTTATCTTCTTCCATTACTCCCTCCTTCCCTCCGTCTCTCCCCTCCTCCTCACTTACTCATTCTTGTTCTAATTATTTCTTCCTCCTACCCTCCTGTTCCCTCCCTCTCCCCTCCTCCCCCTTTCTCACATTCTCGTCCTTGCTCTATTTATATCTCCTTCCTTCACTCTCACCACCTCCTCACTCTCTCGTTTTTACTCTATTTATTCCTCCTTCCTTCATTCCCTCCTCCTCATTCTCTCTCTCTCTCTCTCTCTCTCTCTCTCTCTCTCTCTCTCTCTCTCTCTCTCTCTCTCTCTCTCTCTCTCTCTCTCGTTATCAGTCTCTCTACTCTCTCTTGCGTTATGGTTTATCAGGTTTGAGAGCCTGTATTGGTGTATCAGGAAGTTGAGAATAATGGTGAAAGTTATCTACACACACACCAGCTTAATTCACCTGAAGATTAGGTTAGGTTATGTATACTGTATTATTAAAATGTATGATAATAATAGTAATGGTGATTGTGTATGATTTGTATACTGAATTAAGAAAGCGTATGATTAGTCGTACTTAAAAACACCCTCCTTGGAAGTACTGTTTTATGGTATGATTTCTCGGTAGTATGATCTGTATGATTAAGGTTTACACGGCCATCAACTTTAATTAAAGACATTGCCAGTCACAGTTATCATTCTTATCCACTCACATTACTTTCTCTCCAAAGATCATTTCTGCTCCTTGTTTTCCCAATGCGTCATAACATACCACCAGTGTTTTCATCTGTAGCACACATCTCCTACCCTCCCTCCTCTACCCTCCCTCCTCTACCCTCCCTCCTCTACCCCACTGCCCTCCCTCCTCTACCCCACTACCCTCGCTTTTTATTTATTTATTGTTTATTTTTTTATTTATTTTTTTATTTATATTTTTGTAGAGATAGAGAGGTTGAAAGAAGATTAGAGGTGGGGGAAGGAAGTTTATAGTTTGGAAATTGAAGAAATTTAGGAGGAGGTAAGAGAGGGCGGGCTGACCGCCTTGCTCTAAGTTAGTTAAGCTAATAGTGTGTTAGGGTTATGTCATGGGTTAGTTACTCACTCCTCACCCTTGGTACCCTCCCTCCTCACCCTTGCTAACCTCCCACCTCTCCCCAGCTACCCTCCTTCCTCTCCCCAGCTACCCTCCCTCCTACCCATCCCTTCCTCCCTCCTCATCCCCTGCTACTCTCACTTCCTCACCCCCGCTACCCTCCCTCTTCATCCCCCTCCCTCTTCACCCCCCTCCCTCCACACCCCCTCCCCCCTCCTCCCCCACCCCAATACTCTCCCTGACCAACACGTCATCGCCATACAAGATTTGCTTCTTCACTTCCTGCTGATAAATACCATTACTAGTATAAACACGGGAGGGGTTATAAGGCGCCTTCTCTTATGTACGTGATCATCTACTACTTCAAACTCTTCACGCCTTTCTCCTGATCGCGTGAAGATGAGGTAACCCAGCTGGTGATTTACTGCTCGAATGTTATCTGGGTTTTATAGTTTAGGTTTGGTTAGGTTAGGTTAGCGTCAAGGAAGTTAATCTTAAGGTGAAATAATCTGGGGTAGCAAAATCTTCACTTTTCTTCTTTGGCTCCCACGATTATCAGAGTGTGTGTAAAGCTATTGCCTCAACCATCCTCCCCTTCACCTCTTTCCATCCCAATTATTACAGATGTCAGTCTTCCTGGAACAATATTGCGCATCTCTCCTCAAGGTCTTACTAAACTACATGCCACATCTCATCTGGATTTCTTTTTCTATTCGTGTGTATTTTTCTTACTGTGAATAACCCATCGCTTGTGTTCCATCCACTTTTTGGCTGTGTGTGAAATTCTGCTTTACAAACTCTCTCTCTCTCTCTCTCTCTCTCTCTCTCTCTCTCTCTCTCTCTCTCTCTCTCTCTCTCTCTCTCTCTCTCTCTCTCTCTCTCTCTCTCTCTGTTCTCTTTCTCTTCCATGTTCTTTCTCTCACACACCTTTCCACTTTGTACTTATCACTCCCCTTCCTCCTTTCTGCCGATATCGCCCCTCACATAAGACACACACATCAAACAGTTTCCTTCTTGTTTGCCCAGCTGCTCACATATCATCTTCACAGTCAGTTTATCACTTTCAGCTGCCGTCTTGCTCTTTACCCCTTTAAGTGCCCTCCCTCTCCCTCCACTTCCTCTCTTGTTATTTCCTTCACCTCTACTTCCCTCCTTTCTGTGTGTGTGTGTGTGTGTGTGGCATCTCTATCTCCTCTTGCTCTTGTGAATTCAACAGGTCTTCAAGATGCTCCTTCCAGACTGCCAACATCTTTACACACACTTGAGGTCCTAATCCCTCTTTCCATGTTAATTTTTGTTGTTTGTTATTGGACATCTTAATTTTTTATTTATTTTGACTTTTTTGGGGGAGTAGTGAGTTTATTCCTTAATGCGTTACGATGTACAATGATAGACAAAAGTCGTGTCGTGAAATTTGGTGAAAACATATGCCAAGGGGTTAAACTTTTGGTGCGCTCTGCCTTGTGGTAGGGGTCTCTTTAGTTTAACAAAATTATTGACAAAGCTTGGAGTACAGTTTGCCTAACACAAAGGAATATATCATATTCATTAGCAGTATATATAGGTCAGGTTCATGTGGGTTGATGTCACTGTTCACTGCCATGCAGGACAGTGGTTCATACACAAAGAAATACATCATATTCATAAGCACTATATATAGGTCAGATTCATGTGGGGTGAGATCGTTGTTCACTGCCATGCTGGACAGTGGTTCATATGCATTGGACGTCATATTCTAATTAAAGACTAATCAGTGTGTGCTAGCAAATTTTGGATAAACAGCAAGAATGTCCTCAAGCACCCCTGATTCAATGTAGTAATTTCAAAGTTCATGATACAATAAGCCAGGTAGCTTGACGTCTTTGACAGTGTCACATTCAATAATATAGTGTTCAAGTGTATGCTGTAAAAGTTTATCACAAAGTTTACATGCCGAGTGTTCCGGTATGGGTACAGCGTTACTAGCTTGACAGATGTGTCTGTATCCTAGCCTAATTCTGGCCACAACTATATCACATTGTCTGGTTCTGTCCTTATGCTGGCCATACCGGTACCCCTCAAAATGTTTCACGAGTTATATTTTTAATCTTGGGACAAAACCGCGACACGGCTTTTGTCTTTGAATGTTACACCAGTTTAAACGAGTAAGGAACATATTCTCTATTTTAGTTCACCGTTTCCTTTGCCGCTATGTTATATGTCTTTACTACTTTTATAAACCTGTTCTCTTGCCAGCTTGATGATCATATTGCTGCCTCCGTCTTTCTCAGTGTTAGTTCTTTTCTCAACTCTTGTTTTGGTCTTAACCATTAGGTCCAGTGTTGCCAACTTTGCGGAAAATCCGCTAAATCTAGCGGATTGTCCTTTCAAAACGCAGATGGCTTAGACCTTGTGCGGATAGCGGATGTTCTGGTGCTTTTTCACTGGATTTGGCGGAAGTTCTAGCCTCTAGCGGATTTCTTATACATGATGATTATTAGTAATTAAAACTTATTCTGTCCTCCCTCTGAAATGAGAAAAAACAGAAATTTAAAGTAAAGAGAATACAGAGTAATCAGCAACCCAACCCCATCCCTCTGCTGACCATGTCCATTACACGTACGAACTTCGTACAGGTACAGGACCTGTCCGCCTTGGGGTCCGTCGCCCACGTTCAGTGGCCCAGCCGAATAGCCTCCCAGACGTCACTCTATGTGCAAGTGCTTTAATTACACCTACTGTACGTGGGGCCAACTTACGCTCAAGCATACAGAAAAATCTGGGAAGCCTTTCCAGAGTTAAAGGGCTGGCTTAAACCAAGAGAAACAAGATAAAACTAAGGCATATTGCTGGTTCTGTAAAGGAGAGATTAATGCAAAATTTTGTGATCTGAGAAGACATACAGTTTCAGTGAAACATGTTAAATCATCCGATCCATTTCCTAGTGCAAGGCAAACAAAGCCACCATTCTCAAAATTTAGTGACGCTCGACAACAAGCCACAAGTGAGGCCGAGGGACTGCTATCGATGGTAGTTGCATTTTTAACTGTGGATCATGTGTCGGAAGCTTGCAAAAAGGCGTTCAACCACAGTAAAACAGAGATGAATATGAAATTGCCTAGAACCAAGTACAAAAACATTATAGTAAATGTGTTGGCACCACACTTTACTGAGAGTCTATGAAAATATATTGGTGATGCACAGTACAGCATTTTGATGAGTCAACTGACATAGCCCTCCTGAAGTTGCTTGGTGTTATCGTACGTTATTTCAGCTAGGAGTTAAAGAAAATTGTGTCAACGAATCTTGTACTTATTGAACTAAAGCTGGAACAGCGCAATCTATAGTAAATGCCACCAAGAACCTTTTACAGGATGTACAGCTGGAGCCACAGAAGTTACTAGGAGTTGGAGTTGATAATGCGAGTGTCAATAATGCGAATATCAATACAAAATATTGTTAAATCAAAGCTCAGAAATCGGTTGAATACAAGTTCAGTCTGTGCGATTATTGCAGTGAAAAGTGGACTCAGAAGAGTTGGAAAGTGTTGCCATTCATATGAACTGCCAAAACAAGTGGTAAAGCAAATAGGTACAATGGTAACATACAGTTCATCGACATCAAAGGCACCAGAAGCTCGTCAAGCTCTTCTTCAGTACCCAAGTCTATAAAACTGAAGAGGAAGAAGAGGGCGGCATATTTTTTTTGCTGAACTAAGTTGCGAGTATTTAACATTTGTATATTTACTTAACATTTGCACAATGTTTAGGATACGCGCGTAATATTGTGCTTAGCAGATTTCTATCGGATTCTACAGGTCAATCTAGCCGATTTTCACCAACCACATTTGGCAACACTACTTAGGTCAGTTTGGCTACAGTAGTTGCCTCATCCACACGTAATCTGCCCTTCCCTGTTACTCCTGTCCTTCCCTGTTTCTCCTGTCCTTCCCTGTTACTCCTGTCCTTCCCTGTTACTCCTGCCGTTCCCTGTTACTCCTCCTGCCGTTCCCTGTTACTCCTGCCGTTCCCTGTTTTTCCTGCTCTGATCATACTTGCCCTATGCGTACTCATTCATCCTCTTCAATTTGTCTTATTGTCACTTGGGTATTCCAGTCTCTCAGCCGGTAACTCCTCCACACACACACACACACACACACACACACACACACACACACACACACACACACACACACACGAATCAATGTTGAGGTTTTACTCACCCTCCCCATCTTTCAACATTTATCTACTTCCCTACTTATTCCCCTTTGTTATAATTACACCTACACCATTTAATCTTCCAGTTCATCGTACTGTATATATATCTACCCATCCCTCTTTATGCTTCACTGCTGACTCCACCTCACTACCCACACAACACCTTAGATAAGAGTGTTAATAACGTGGGTTTATAAGAGACTAAAATAACACACATGTTTTTTCTCTCTCGTTCATTAAAGTGAAGTATTTAATGAAGATATTCCTATAGATTTTGGTTCGTTGTCAAGAGGCATAAGAACATAAAAGGTATTGATTATTCTCAGTTTAATGGAAGATTTTTGGAGTTTACATGTCTGTTTCCATCGTCCAGAATGCGTTTATAAGTTTTAAAACTGTGAGTAAACTGGTAAAGCTTGATTAGGTGAAGTAGCAATTAGTTTTGTACCTTTAATGTTTGTTGCACCCCCCCCAAAAAAAAATTAATAATAATAATAATAATAATAATAATATTGGTAAATTTTAAACTGGATGCTCACTGGGCATATCAGGATGAAGTGTTTGATGTCAGATTCTCAGAATGTAAGATGAAAAGCCACTAAACCTTCCTTTATAGCGGTGAGTATTGACATAGAACAAGAAGAATATTTAATCATATTTTCGTATAACACACGCACGGGTTTGGTTGGGTTGGGTTGGGTTGGGTCAGGTCAGGTCAGGTCAGGCCAGGCCACGTTAGTTTAGGTTAGGTTTAGTTAGGTCAGGTCAGGTGTATATATTATTCGGCTTCTTCAATTTTCAGACGTCAGAGTAGATAGAAAAGTTACCTGAAAAACTCTTACACGACCGAAATTATTTATAAACATCTCAAAAGCCATAGACGCTCGATTCTTCCGGTTTTAAGGAGTTTTGCCATTATTGAATTTTTGTAAAGTCGAAACTCTGTTAACTTCAGGATAGAGAACTGCCGCAAACTTTCTCCTAAACATACCAATATTTTAAAGCAGAAATTAGTCGATTTCCACCGAGTTGGGGAAATTCCTGGCACCTGTGAGGGGAAAAAATTTTTAGGGAAAGGAATTCTATTAAGTTTCGCTGTACGGAAGTTAATGACAAATATCACCCAGGTAAACGAAGTTTGTTAAACAGGGAAAATTATATATATTTTTTGGTTTAGGAAATGTCTTGTAAATTCAATTTTTTAGAAAGAAAAATATATAAACTTTCAGTGTCCAATACAGCAGGTGTTAAGTATTACAGTGTAGAGTACAGCAGGTATTAAGTATTACAGTGTAGAGTACAGCAGGTATTAAGTATTACAGTGTAGAGTACAGCAGGTATTAAGTATTACAGTGTAGAGTACAGCAGGTATTAAGTATTACAGTGTAGAGTACAGCAGGTATTAAGTATTACAGTGTAGAGTACAGCAGGTATTAAGTATTACAGTGTAGAGTACAGCAGGTGTTAAGTATTACAGTGTAGAGTACAGTAGGTCTTAAGTATTACAGTGTAGAGTACAGCAGGTATTAAGTATTACAGTGTAGAGTACAGCAGGTATTAAGTATTACAGTGTAGAGTACAGCAGGTATTACGTATTACAGTGTAGAGTACAGCAGGTATTAAGTATTACAGTGTAGAGTACAACAGGTATTACGTATTACAGTGTAGAGTACAACAGGTATTAAGTATTACAGTGTAGAGTACAGCAGGTATTACGTATTACAGTGTAGAGTACAGCAGGTATTAAGTATTACAGTGTAGAGTACAGCAGGTATTACGTATTACAGTGTAGAGTACAACAGGTATTAAGTATTACAGTGTAGAGTACAGCAGGTATTAAGTATTACAGTGGGGGTAATATTGGCTGTGGTAGGCCAGCACCAAGCGTGTATCTTTAACGAGACTAGTGGACCACAATACACATTTTTATGAGAGAAATACACACTGCTTTTATCCTCTCGCACCGCACGTAGTGAATAAATGAATATTCGAACAAGATCATGAAAGTATTATTTTTTTGTGTACATGTTTATATCTGCCTCTATCATGTATGTATGTATGTATGTATGTATGTATGTATGTACAGTATGCCTAATAATGATTGCCCCTCGAGTAACGAGGATGGCGGGCTCAAGGGCCACCTAGGCGTGAATTTGTTCAAGGTGTAGAAGCTGTCGCCAACACAATAGCCACACCTTACATATGGCGACTTGTGGTGTAATGGTCAGCATGCTCCTCTAGCAAGTGAGCGGACATGGGTTCGATCCCCGGGCAGGGTGAAACTATGGGCAAGTTTCTTTACGCCATTTGCATCTGTCTACCCAGCAGTAATTGGGAAACGGTTTGAGGATCGTGTTCCGGGATAATGGTTAGCCAGTGCAGTTGTCGAGTTGTCCGGTGTTCTCGAACTATCCCTTGACACTGAGTCATGCAACTCGTTAACTCCTTTAAGCAAAATATAATAATAAACCAATTGACTGATCAAGAATATATTTGCAATCATCCAAGGAAGAATAAACAGTTTATTTATTTATATATTTATTTATTTATTTATTTATTTATTTATTTATATATTTATTTATTTTCCAACTACACATCAAAAAGGAAATCGCCGCATCTGGCCATGAATTCAACTTTGATGACAAACGTTCAACTTATTACTCCTGATGTGACTGATAATTGACTTACCATTTGCGTGAATTGATAATTGACTTAATATACGGATGGATTGAGTTTGTGTTTTGAAGTTATAATTACTCTCGAGTACATTTGTTGGGTTTAATTATGCGTAATGATTCGGTAAGGTGAGCTGATATCCCGAAATTAAAGGTGTCTTGTGTAAAGGTGTTTTGGGATGGGGGGAGGGGGTGTGGTTATACGGTAATTAGATAGGTAGGTGTTATTATACAGGTAGACGGTGAATATAGATAGACAGTTAACACATTGACGGTAATTGTTCAGGTAAATGATAAGAAAATATAATGAGAATACAGACAGACACAGTGGATAGACTGATGGATATAGACGGGTAGTAAATACAATTAGAGACTAATTGGACAGGTAAGCTACAATTACACAGGTAGAGTAAAAAGTAATTAGAGAGAGGTGACAATCAATACATGAAATAAAGTCTGGGAAAAATACAATCTGAAATCAGGTGAACTTTTGAACTTTAATCAAACCTGAATCTGAAAATCGAAAATCCAAAAAAATCTGCACCGAAACACAACGAAATTTCCATAAAAATCAGCTGTCAAGTCTCAGTCGTTTAAAAATCGTTACCGGTGGAATTGGGTTGAATAAAGCATCGTTAAACTCTGTATGTAAATAAAAACCGAAACGAAAATATGAAAAAAATAATAGTAAAAATAGTAATTACAACAAGAAGAATACAAATAATAATAATAATAATAATAATAATAATAATAATAATAATAATAATAATAATAATAATAATAATGTAATATAAAATCCCCTTAGACTGCACAAGACAAATATACTACAGTTCTCTTGTATATAACTAAACAAACGAATGTACAGATTTCCCCTCGGCCAGTTGAAGAAAGTAATACACCTCCCCTCAGGAAACCCAAATTTATCTACAATAATTTCCCCTCGGGCAGTATACGAGATGTAAGATACTGTAGTTTCCCCTCAGTTAAAAAAGAAACAGTATACGCTATAATATATATCTATAATAATTTCCCCTCGGACAGTATACGAGGGAAAAAGACATTACAGATCCTCCCACATTAAAAAACGAACTTAATTACACGATAATTTCCCCTCAGATTATACCAGACACGAGATATTATAATTTCCCCTTATTAAAACACAAATACTATATAGGATAATTTCCCCCTCGATGTGTATACAAGCTAGAAGATACTACTCTTGTTTCCCCTCATTTAAAAGCAAATACTATTTACAATAATTTACCCTCGGGAGTGTAGGAAACAAAAGGCATTAGTTTCCCCTTCATTAAAAAGTAAACACTATCCACAATAATTTCCCCCTCTTGCGTGTAAGAAACAAAAGGCATTAGTTTCCCCTCATTAAAAAGCTAACAATATTACACAATTTCCCCTCAGACCGTACGAGACAAAATATACAGAAGTTTCCCCCCCCCAACTAACATAATGTGCTTGTCCGTATACAGCATAGAAGAAATACCTCGAAAACTCGGCTGTAGGGAAAATTGTCTTATTTTGCCTGACTGCGCGAGGCATAAGGGTAGGGGGAGAAGGATGGGAGGGAGGAGTGGTGGGAGGGTGAGGGAGGAAGGGGTGGTAGGAAGGAGGGAGGGAATGGTGGTTGGAAGAGGAGGGGCAGTAGGAAAGACGGGGGAGGAAGGAGGAAAGTATTATAATAATAACAATAATAATATTAATAATAATAATAATTAATTAACATAAACAATAATATCATCACAGTACAATAAACAAATTAAAAAAATACAACACACCTTTAATTAGCACCAAGTTCCTGCCCCTTTAATCACCTTTATACAAAAAAATAACTATAAATAATAATAATTGTCTTTAAAAGTCTCGCATGCGCCATTGTAAACAAGAACAAATAGCTTTGAGTACTCCGCTATGACTTCTTTGTGTGGAATAGGTCTGTAATGGTCACTGGTCCGTTCCGTGTTTTAATCTGTCCGTCTGTCTTTGTATCTAGACCTATTGTTTTAGCCCTATTTAACATTTACTCTGGATATTAGAGAACAAATGGCCAATTAATAAAAAATAAAATAAATAAAAATAAAATACTACTTCAAATAAGAATAAGTATAACAACAATAATAACAAAAAATAACAACCGGTATAACAACAAAGACAACAAAGACTACAGCAACAAAAGTCTCAATAAACAAAAAATAAGTAAATTAAGAAATAACAAGAAAAGTGAAAACGTCTTTCCCCCATGTTATCGCCAGAGCTGTCAACGGCTCACTCAACCTACCAAAAACTAACATTAATTATGCTAATGGAACTAATTAGTGGCGAGGTAGTGGTGTTGGGGGGTACCACTTCTGATGGGTGGGAGGGGGGGAGGGGGATCTCACCTGTCCAGTTGGGAAGATGCGGAGGGAGAAATGGAGGAAGGGGCGATTTATCTAGGAGGGTAAGGGAGGAGGGAGAGCTTTATCTAGGAGGGTAAGGGAGGAGGGAGAGCTTTATCTAGGAGGGTAAGGGAGGAGGGAGTGCCTTATCTAGGAGGGTAAGGGAGGAGGGAGTGCCTTATCTAGGAGGGTAAGGGAGGAGGGAGTGCTTTATCTAGGAGGGTAAGGGAGGAGGGAGTGCCTTATCTAGGAGGGTAAGGGAGGAGGGAGAGCTTTATCTAGGAGGGTATCTAGGAGGGTAAGGGAGGAGGGAGTGCTTTATCTAGGAGGGTAAGGGAGGAGGGAGTGCCTTATCTAGGAGGGTAAGGGAGGAGGGAGAGCTTTATCTAGGAGGGTAAGGGAGGAGGGAGTGGTTTATCTAGGTGGGTAAGGGAGGAGGGAGTGCCTTATCTAGGTGGGTAAGGGAGGAGGGAGAGCTTTATCTAGGTGGGTAAGGGAGGAGGGAGGGGGAGTAGCAGCTCAACAGGACTCAGTAAGTGTTCTTACTTTACTTCCAGCGGCTCAGACTTTGTTCACAATAACTGACACGCTCAAGTGTGTGTGTGTGTGTGTGTGTGTGTGTGTGTGTGTGTGTGTGTGTGTGTTTAAACCCTTGAGTACAATAATTATGCCCCACGAGTAAGATTGTTCACCCCTTGAGTAAAGTTGTTCATCCTCTTGAGTGAGTGTCCATCCCCTGAGTAAGATTGTTCACCCCTTTGAGCAAGATTGTTCATTCCTTTGAGTAAGATTGTTCATCCTTTGAGTAAGATTGTTCACTCCTTGAGTAAAGTTGTTCACCCCCTTGAGTAAGACTGTTCATTCCTTTGAGTAAGATTGTTCTTCCTCTTGAGTGAGTGTTCATTCCCTGAGTAAGATTGTTCATCCCCTTGAGTAAGATTGTTCACCTCCTCTAGTACACACGATCTTTGACCTTTGAGTAGTTACCCATTTGTATGAGCTGTTAGTCAGTTTAGTTTTATTTATTATTTATTGTCACTGATTAAAACTCTCCGGCCTCTTCCCGCCTACAGGTTCCTTCTTATATCTATATTTATGAAAGTATTATTCACTTCTATTTCCATTCGTAAAACAAAAAATAAATAAAAAATAATAATTAGTCGAGTTGAATTAAAATCGAAATCTATTATTCAAAAGCAAATGCTGTAAAAGTCGAGTGATTTCTTATTTATTTATAAACATGAGGTGGAGCCATAGTCTGTATATAAATAAATCAAGATCTAAAACTACAGAACAAATTTGGAAATGTAATCAAGCTTCATTTAATTCAGGTTGATGACTAAGAAAGCGCGAGTCAGTCGATATTGCACTTAGGTGTTGAATCTCCCAGAGGCAGCTGCTGTTAATCACTGAAACCTGTTCCCGCTGGACGGGTTATTCATCCCCGCTGACTGTGAGGCCCATTAATCAATCATCAATGAATTTGCCATTTAATGAGGTATTAGGAGGGCGGGAGTAACCGTAGTGTGGTGGTACAGTAGTTAGCCAGCCAATGGTTTCTGGGATTCCATTACCCGGCGGACTACAGTACAGGTTCAGGGTTGTTCATTTGGTATGTTTGTCTTTGTTTACTCGGCAGTAATGGGGACGAGGGTGTAAATCGATTGGCGATTCGTGTTCCGGGGCTAATGGCTAGTCATTGTACTGTAGCCGGAGAAGTGTCCGGTCTTCATGGGCCATTCCATGACACTGGGTTTAGTTGTTGTGATGGCTCCAGCTTCACCTCATCAAGACTGCAGGAGTTACACTACTCGCTGAGGTGTAGTCGTTGTGTTGACACCTTAGACATTTTTCGCTCTCACTTGTCCGGTACTCGGTAATCAAACTATCGTAAATCCGGAACATTAATTACTCCGAACTTTTCTATTGTATCCCAGTAATTCCATAAAATAATTAATCAACATACTTTACAATAAAAAAAAACATTCACACAAAACAAATCCTGTGAATTTGAACTCTCACGAATTTTCGAGATGAAGCCACCTTGAGACGTAAACACGAACAATCATTAAGTGGGCGCATCTAACGTGTGGCTTCTTGCACCAGTTGCATTTCCTGCGTCCCAAATAGACACTCCCAAGTTGTAGACGGGGGCCGGTGACTTGATTAATCGTCTTCACAGTGAGTGAGAGCGAATAGCCTGTCCGGCCCGGGAGTGGGTGAGTTGATTAATAGTTAACGCTTATAATACGAAAGGAAAAACTAGGAGGGTTTCTCTCACTTTCTTATCGAAGAAGAGGAGGAGGGACGGGGAGGTTCAGTGTGTGCTTCGGTTACACTAGTAGTCAGGAACAGAGGGAACGAACTATGGTCGATGGTACAAATGGAACAAATTATGGTCGCTGAAACAAATGGAACAAAATAAGTCCGCTGAAACAAATGGAACAAACTAGAGTCGCTGGTACAAATGGGACAAACTACGGTCGCTGGTTCAAATGGGACAAACTCTTCTTGTGAGTCCGTCTAGGGGTGTGTGCACTTTACTCCTCGAACTGTACAGGTGCAACATATGGTCTCCGTTAACCGTACATGTGCATATATCTGGCCAGTCTCTCTCTCTCTCTCTCTCTCTCTCTCTCTCTCTCTCTCTCGATTGTGTCAAGTACGAGTGAGAAATATTCATGTATACAAGGGCAAAAAAGGTACAGCAGTTATGTACTTTTATGTAACCTGTATATTTTGTAAAGTTAAATGAATATTGTCGTGGTGTGTTGGAGTGTAGTTTTTTTCATTACAGCTTTTTTTTTCCATTAAGTTGTAACGTGAAAAATACTCATTAAGCTTAATCCTAGAAAAAATAGATTCAATTTTTTTGGGGGGAAGGTGAAATTCTACACTGGGTATTTATTATTAAGTCGTAATGTTAATAATTTTCACTCTGCTTTTACTGTGATTCTGACATTTACTGGCAGTTATCCTCGGAGTTATTCTATCATTTCTTAGCATTTATCCCTAACTTAAACAGGGACTATTAATTCTCACTTTGAATTGTTTGTGATCTTGGTATTTATTCTTATTTAAGCTGTAACCAATAATTTTCACCAGATGTTAACTGTGAATTAGACTTTTGTTGTGTTTCAGGCTTATATAATGGCAATTATTTCTCATTGAAGTAAACATTGTGGTAATTACAACTCTGTATTATAAATTCTACGCTAAACACACACACACATACACATACTGTATATATATGCAAATATTTCTAGTTTAAAGTCTTTTACTCTTCCAAGTGGAACAGAAAAGTCCGCTTAAAAGCTTTCACTGTGTAGCCCGGGCCATGCAAGTCTTTTGATATGTTAATTTCAACTGTATATTATTTTGACGTTGATTTTGTGTTATGGAATTTCACATGTTGGTTCTCAGTCTTCCTCGTAGTAGTTGTGACTCGGCTGGGCTTTGAGACGTGACTCACGGCTGCTTGTAAACAGTATTTTCGAGTGTGTTGTTACAGCAAATCTGACGTAAGAGTTTGTGAATCCGGCTGTGTACTTCCTTATCCCATTATGAAAGGAGTCATGGATGTTGAAGCAGGGGTTTGGGTTCGAAGGTGGTGGATTCAGTGTGTAGTGTGAATCTGAATTAGTTTTCAGAAGGGAGGTCAGGGAATATTTTCTCTTTTCAAGGCGAGGGGCACAGTATCAGGACGTGTGCACAGTTTATAACCGTAAACACTGGTACAAGTTCTGATATATACTCAAAAAAAAAATATATAATAATATTTGGCGGCGATTTACCTAGAGAACTACATTCATTTTATACATAGAACAAGTATATAGTGTTGTAACATTGATGTGTGTACAGGATTTATTTCGTTAATGACGGTAAGCGAAAATGCAGTGTGGCAAACGTGTATACGAGGTATATAATTGGATTTCCATAAGATTCTTTAGTGTGTTGATTTCTCTAGAGGTGTCACTTATACCTGGTTATATAGAGGTCATATATAATAACCACGGAGTGTAGTTTATTAGAGAACTCATATATGCCAGTCCAAATTTTCATCAGATAAAAAAAGAAAGTAATTTGGAAGCCACCATCGTTCCCAAATGGGGCGGATGGAAGGCAGAGATACCAGAGAGGAAATTATACCACTGTGGTGAAGTTAAGGCACCTAATGTGTAATCCCTAACGTTGGTATCATGCAGAGGGCGAGGAAATTCGAGGATATATTAGGCGTTCGACTTTATGTGGACGCATAAAGTCTAGTATATACGTTAAATTGCTATTAATGGTGCGTGAGTCTTGTGAGCTTCTAACCTTGCATGGTAAGGGAATGTTGTTTATGTTGCCTCTGGAGTCCGGTGTAAAGTAATCAAGATGATACTAAGATATCCTTGAGTACAGTAGTCGTCTATCTTGAGTACAATGGGAGCCTACCTTGAG
Source organism: Homarus americanus (assembly GCF_018991925.1). Lineage (NCBI taxonomy): Eukaryota > Metazoa > Arthropoda > Malacostraca > Decapoda > Nephropidae > Homarus > Homarus americanus. Next base: position 307,789 of record NW_024718828.1, read on the forward strand.
TACAGTGGGAGCCTACCTTGAGTACAGTAGCCGTCTATCTTGAGTGCAGTGGCTGCAAACCTTTGAATACAGTGTGAGTCTACTTTGAGTACAGTGGCTGCCTATCTTGAGTACAGTGGCCTCTAACCTTGAAAATAGTGTCTGCTTAACTTGAGTGCAGTGGTCGCCTATTTTGAGTACATTGGGTTTTTACCTTGGGTACAGTGTCCGCTTACCTTGAGCACAGTGACTGCCTCAATAATACAGGTACAATTTACACCTGAGAGTTTGATGTTCACTAAGTTTGGGTACAGTTAACCTAACCTTTAGTAGTACCGTAGTTCTTATAAGTGTGTATTTAGTTCTCATAAGTGTGTCAGTTACTTAATATATTTTTTGCAGTGTAAGTGTGCATGTGTTTTACATCCACTCACTTAGAAGAGATAAGATGTTATTTCACATATTGTTCTGAGTTTAAGATATCAATTAACCAATAGGGATAACTCATATAAAAGACTATTGAATTTCTTACTTTAATTCCAAGTTATTTCTGTAGAGGAACAATTATATAAGTAAATATTATACAAGATAAACATGAACATTAGCGCTACTAACTTGTTTAATGTATTCTGATTTAACCTAAGGTAATGTAAGTAAAGTTTGGTAATATTAAGATAATTTTGGACGTCAATAAAAAAAGGTACAATTTGACCATGTACAGGCATTCCCACAGAGTTATAACAGTAACAATAAAAATGTATCCCTGTATGGTGTGATTCCGTTCAGTTTTAAAGTTCAATCAGTGAACCAAATATCGCAAAAAAAATGTATGCCAGAGATATACAAGTACAGACTATTGGTGCTCTCGGGGCACCTGCAGTCGACCCAGATGTGGATGGGTGCCTGACTTTACAGTTGAGGAAATGACGGTGGCGGAGGATTAGTCGTCACCCTGTTATATCCTCACTGATTATGGGTATCACTTTCACCGCTAGAAGCAATATCCGTCGTTCTGTAATACTTTTGGAAACGTTAGGACACGTTAAATAAGAGAGGCGTAGACGTTATCTCCCCTCCCATGTCTAACACACATTACCCTGGATGTATAAGCTGCCTCTCCTTCCCATTACGTCCACCTCCCTTACCCAAATCGCCTCTCATAGTCATTATTCCGTGATAGATTCTCTCCAGCTAGATGCGAACACGCGGGATGGTCGCCCCACCCTACTAACTGCTCATCACCTCTATTACCTTACCCTTCATTGCACAATTCAACGACCCAGGTCATAACAGGCCACTGTAAATGGCCTAATTACTCGGTGACGCGAATGGCCTCGTTTGTTAAGGTGTGTGGGTCGATACACACACACACACACACACACACACACACGTATGCTTTTGAACGTACCCAGGTAATCATGCACACACGCAGGCACGCAGGAAACTAATTATTTTCACACACTGCCTGCTGGTCTTTCCTCGGAATTTTCATCAGTGTAGGAATGGCTTGGCCAGAGGAGCCCCAGTTAGAGAGAAAAGTGCTGCTGGTGGGTCGAGGGGAAGTGGCGGTGAGGAGTTTTTTCCCACACTAACGTCATGTGGTGGTGGAGAGGTTCTTGGGCTTCAGGATTCGACGTGGCCCTCTTCTGTCTTAAATACAGGGGGGGCTGGTAGAGGCGTTCACTAGATGTTTCCATACGTTATCATGAGAGAGAGAGTAATGTGTATGTGATCATTACAGATAGTTTGTTTTTTAAGGTGAGTTTTATAACAGACGCTTATATATCCAGACATACGCGTATAAATCACTCGCAGGTATACAGGGAAATAAAATTAATGTGTTTACGTAATCATCCACGATTTCCAACGAAGGAGTATGACCTGAAGATCCTCACTCATGGCAGACAAGACTCACCTGACGAAGGAATGAGTCCAGTACACTCTCCCTCACTCACAGTTCACTTTGTAGTAATTCTCGCCCCTGATTGTTGTTCCCTCTGGCGGGTAGTCTTATATGAAGTTACATTAAGTCTATTGAACGTCAGAAATTGTCTTCCCGATTTGTTGATAGAGAACTGAGTAGCGTCCAAATTCTCAAACGTGCTTATGGTAAAACTATTTTCCCTAAACTCGAAATAGAAAACACACCGTTGAGTTAGTTTCAGTGCAATTGCATCGCCATTTTGGCTGCACCCTAGGATAAGAGAGCCAATTAGATGCATTCTCACTTCTC